>NC_083871.1:23104327-23407357 GCF_032452875.1 Bos javanicus | reverse complement strand
AAAAGTGAAAGTGAAGTCGCTTAGTCGTCTCTGACTCTTAGCGGCCCCATGGACTGTAGCCTACCAGGCTCCTCCGTCCATGGGATTTCCCAGGCAAGAGTACTGGAGTAGGGTGCCATTGCTTTCTACCTACATGAATATAATTGTCCTTGTTGGTAAGAGTATTATTTAAGTACCATAATAAGCAATATTTCCTCTAAAGATGACTGTAATCTAGCTGAGACGATTGAAGAACTATGAAAAAATTGATTTGTTATTTTTGACTTAGTATTTTTACAGGTACAATTACTGGATAAAAGAGTAACAAGTTAAATAAAAGTAATATGTGTACTTGCCAAAATAGATTTGTTTATGCTGAGAAAACAAATCCTCAAAATCTAGGAACTTAAAAAACATTGAAAGTTTATTTCTTGCTAACGTGTTATATATTTGTCACAGTCCAGCAGGCACAATATTCTGTGTGTGCTAATTCAGGGGACTCAGGCTGATAGAGTCTTCCCCATCCAGAGCATCTTTCACTGTCACAGGGGGAAATGGTATTAGATTCAGTATTGGGTTTTAAAGACTTTTACCCAGAGTTGACAGACAGTTTTACATTTTGTTACCAAAGTAAGTGTGCAATCCCAGATAAGTACTAGAGGGCAGGGGCATTCCTCAGCAAAATAGTTGATCTTCACCCTCAGCAAATACATATGTAAAACATATTCCACAAAATCCTTCTCCTGGTATTTATCATTGCCACACTGCACTTTTAGTATTTGTTTAGGTTTTTAAATTCAGACAATATCAGATAAATTTTCAGGAGAGAATCCATAATTATCCATTTCCAAACTTAAAGTCGAAGCTTTGAAATAATTTAAGTAAATATCTTTCTTGTGCTTCGTCACTCAGTCATGTCTCTTTGTGGCCCCATGGACTATAGCTTACCAGGCTCCTTTGTCCATGGGACTCTCCAGGCAATAATACTGGAGTGGGTTTCCATGCCTTCCTCCAGGGAATCTTCCCAACCCAGGGATTGAATCCAGGTCTCCTGCATTTATGGAGGATTTTTTTTTTTTTTTTTTTTTTTTACTGTCTGAGCCTCCAGGGAAGCCCTGAGCCACCAGCGAAGATTCCAACTTGAATCCTACGAATTAGTAATACACTTTAAGTTTCACTCTTGGTTTGGATTCTGCCACTAAACACCAGTGCAAATGATCAGTCTCTGAACTTATTCTGCTTTGACCTTGTAATATCCTTCTACTTCTCTTTCCCTATCATAGTTAATTGCCGTTTGCCCTGTCATCTTTGTTGAAGCAATATGCAAAAATATTACACATCTGTGAAAAGATACAATCAGAGGTTTACTACCTATCTTGTAAAATGTATATCCCCAGTCACATGTTTTTCTAATGAACTGTGTGATATGTTTGGTTACCCATATGCATGCTCCATTAGTATAACATATTGATGACTTTTTCTGTTACCGCTTTAGAGAATGTATATTACAATATAGCTACTCTGCAATTACCTTTGAGGAGACCCACAATAAAAATACGATTTCTACAGATTACTTCATAATTATACTTCAAGTTAGCATGTAGTTCAATGACTAATCATCATGTTACTTGCAATTTTTATATCTTGTAAGCCTGCAGTTTAAAAGACAGAAATAATTAGATAATTAGTCTTTGATTACATAGTACTCACCCTGTTCTTAAATGTACTTAAATGGTCAATAATTACCATGCAATTACAGAGCAATTATTGTAGTGCATTCACACCAGCATATGGAAGGCATGTCAGTGATTTCGTCCCCTATGTTTAGGTATTCATGACTCAGGCGTGGAAAGGTCACTGCAGGCTGCACTGGGGAAGAACTGAGGGAGTGGGGCCATGTTGTAAAGGTGAGAGCAGATGGCAGTAGAGTAGAAAGGCCTATCAAAGTGAAGTAGTGGTTTTTGAGATTTTTGACATTTTTAAAAGTAACTATAAAATATGTACAGAAAAAAAACCCTAGAATTTATATTAACTCTTTAAAATTTGGTAGCCCATCACTTTGTTCTTTTCAGCAAGTCATTTTTGCTACAGTATCTCTTTTCACTTTATCCAAAGATGCTTTTTGGGGGGCTACTAATAGACCATTTTAAATTATACAGTACAAGGTTCACACACTAAAAATTCCCATCTCACTTTCTTATAGCGACAAGTTTTAAGTGCCAGCACCTGGCACTCAGCAAAAGATCATAGTTAGCACATTTTCTTTTTATTGAGTTGTTGCATGGCAAGAATTGATAATTTTTCACTTTGAGAGTTAAATAAAAGTTGATGCTTTAAAAATAGCTTTACATGATTGAATTGCATACTGAGCTATGTGATTCTTTTAATGCTTTATTTTCTACATGTTTATTTTAATTACAGTCAAGTTTCATTAAAAGAAATTGGCATTATTGGTGTTAAGAGGAAAGAAGTAAATCTCAAACCCAAACAAATTTATAACATTTATGGTAATATTGTCCTACACTTTCTTTGAAACTCCCCAAAGTAGTTCAGACAGAAGCAGGCATGTCTAGAAATCCCAGGGAAACTCTGAGTTGAAATCCATCTAACCTTAATTCTCTTAGGTAATTTATCTATGTAAAAATTGGTGAAGTTGGTAGTTCACCAGTGGTTTGGATGTGTGCTTTTATTATTCTTTAATTTTGACTTTTCTTTGATGGAGATACTAAAACTTAAGGTAACCACAAAACAGGGGAAAATGTTTCTCAATTTAAGTCTTAAATACTTACTCAGATTTTATTGTCGTCCTAATACTTTTCTTTGTACACTGGACAATGCTAACCAAATGAGCTTCCTGTTTACTGGTAGGCATAAAATCAACCAGAGATCAATGCTAAGCTATGCAAGCACATTCAAAGTAGTTCAAGGCTGTTTGAACTTAAGTGTTCATGCTATTTAGAATATATTTTCAGAAGCTAAATAAATGAATCATTTACACTTGCAGGCTTTGTAAATGTGTGCTCGTGCTACGTCACCTTATATGTGTCCTACCCTTTGTGATCATATGGACTGTAGCCTGCCCAGCTCCTCTGTCTGTGGGGATTCTTCAGGCAAGAGTACTGGAGTGGGTTGCCATGCCTTCCTCTTCCTGACCCAGTGATTGTTGAATCCATGTCTCTTATGTCTCCTGCTTTGGCAGATGGGGGTACTTTACCAATAATGCCACCTGGGAAGCCCAGGCTTTGTAAATACCTAAGAGGAAATTCCAGTCCATTTTAGTTCGCTGATTCCGAGAATGTCGACGTTCACTCTTTCCATCTCTTGTTTGATCACTTCCAATTTGCCTTGATTCATGGACCTGACATTCCAGGTTCCTATGCAATATTGCTCTTTACAGCAACCGACCTTGCTTCTATCACCAGTCACATCCACAACTGGGTATTGTTTTTGCTTTGGCTCCATCCCTTCATTCTTTCTGGAGTTATTTCTCCACTGATCTCCAGTAGCATATTGGGCCCCTGCTGACCTGGGAGTTCCTCTTTCAGTATCCTATCATTTTGCCTTTTCATACTGTTCATGGGGTTCTCGAGGCAAGAATACTGAAGTGGTTTGTCATTCCCTTCTCCAGTGGACCACATTCTGTCAGACCTCTCTACCATGACCCACCCGTATTGGGTGGCCCCACGGGCATGGCTTAGTTTCATTGAGTTAGACAAGGCTGTGGTCTGTGTGATTAGATTGACTAGTTATCTGTGATTATGGTTTCAGTGTGTCTGCCCTCTGATGCCCTCTTGCAACACCTACCGTCTTACTTGGGTTTCTCTTACCTTGGACGTGGGTATCTCTTCACAGCTGCTCCAGCAAAGCGCAGCTGCTGCTCCTTATGTTGGACGAGGGGTATCTCCTCACCGCCACCCCTCCTGACTTTGAACGTGAAATAGCTCCTCTAGGCCCTCCTGCGCCCCTGCAGCCACCGCTTCTTGGACATGGGTTTGCTGGTCTCAGCCGCCGCCCCTGGCCTCAGGCAGGGGGTAGCTTCTCCCAGCCACCGCCCCCGGCCTCAGGAGGAGGGTAGCTCCTCTCCGCTGCTCCTGCGCTGTCGCAGCCTGGCACTTTTGGCTACCGCCCCTGACCTCGGACATGGGGTAGCTGCTCTCGGCTGCCACCCGGACCTCAGACGTGGGATAGCTCCTCTCCGCTGCTCCTGCGCAGTCGCAGCCCGGGACTCTCAGCTGCTGCCCCTGACCTTGGATGTGGGGTAGTTCCTCTTGGCCACGCTCTGTGTGCCATCGCAGCTATGGACAGAGGTCGTGATATTGTACAGGAGACAGGGATCAAGACCATCCCCATGGAAAAGAAATGCAAAAAAGCAAAATGGCTGTCTGAGGAGGCCTTACAAATGGCTGTGAAAAGAAGAGAAGTGAAAAGCAAAGGAGAAAAGGAAAGATATAAGCATCTGAATGCAGAGTTCCAAAGAATAGCAAGAAGAGATAAGAAAGCATTCCTCAACGACCAGTGCAAAGAAATAGAGGAAAACAACAGAATGGGAAAGACTAGAGATCTCTTCAAGAAAATTAGAGATACCAAGGGAATATTTCATGCAAGATGGCTCGAAAATGACAGAAATGGTAAGGACCTAACAGAAGCAGAAGATATTAAGAAGAGGTGGCAAGAATACACAGGAGATCTTCACGATCTTCACGACCCAGATAATCACGATGGTGTGATCACTGACCTAGAGCCAGACATCATGGAATGTGAAGTCAAGTGGGCCTTAGAAAGCATCACTACGAACAAAGCTAGTGGCGGTGATGGAATTCCAGTTGAGCTACTTCAAATCCTGAAAGATGATGCTGTGAAAGTGCTGCACTCAATATGCCAGCAAATTTGGAAAACTCAGCAGTGGCCACAGGACTGGAAAAGGTCAGTTTTCATTCCAGTCCCAAAGAAAGGCAATGCCAAAGAATGCTCAGAGTACCGCACAATTGCACTCATCTCACACGCTAGTAAAGTAATGCTCAAAATTCTCCAAGCCAGGCTTCAGAAATATGTGAACCATGAACTTCCAGATGTTCAAGCTGGTTTTAGAAAAGGCAGACGAACCAGAGATCAAATTGCCAACATCCGCTGGATCATGGGAAAAGCAAGAGAGTTCCAGAAAAACATCTATTTCTGCTTTACTGACTATGCCAAAGCCTTTGACTATGTGGATCACAATCAACTGTGGAAAATTCTGAAAGAGATGGGAATACCAGACCACCTGACCTGCCTCTTGAGAAACGTGTATGCAGGTCAGGAAGCAACAGTTAGAACAGGACATGGAACAACAGACTGGTTCCAAATAGGAAAAGGAGTACATCAAGGCTGTATATTGTCAGCCTGCTTATTTAACTTATATGCAGAGTACATCATGAGAAACGCTGGGCTGGAAGAAGCACAAGGTGGAATAAAGATTGCTGGGAGAAATATCAATAACCTCAGATATGCAGATGACACAACCCTTATGGCAGAAAGTGAAAAGGAACTAAAGAGCCTCTTGATGAAAGTGGAGAGTGAAAAAGTTGGCTTAAAGCTCAACATTCAGACAACTAACATCATGGCATCTGGTCCCATCACTTCATAGAAAATAGATGGGGAACCAGTGGAAACAGTGTCAGACTTTATTTTTCGGGGCTCCAAAATCACTGCATGTGGTGATTGCAGCCATGAAATTAAAAGACGCTTACTCCTTGGAAGGAAAGTTATGACCAACCTACACAGCCTATTCAAAAGCAGAGACATTACTTTGCCAACAAAGGTCCATCTAGTTAAGGCTATGGTTTTTCCTGTGGTCATGTATGGATGCGAGAGTTTGACTGTGAAGAAAGCTGAGCGCCGAAGAATTGATGCTTTTGAACTGTGTTGTTGGAGAAGACTCTTGAGAGTCCCTTGGACTGCAAGGAGATCCACCCAGTCCATTCTGAAGGAGAGCAGCCCTGGAATTTCTTTGGAAGCAATGATGCTAAAGCTGAAACTCCAGTACTTTGGCCACCTCATGCGAAGAGTTGACTCATTGGAAAAGACTCTGATGCTGGGAGGAATTGGGGGCAGGAGGAGAAGGGGACGACAGAGGATGAGATGGCTGGATGCCATCACTGACTCGATGGACATGAGTCTGAGTGAACTCTGGGAGTTGATGATGGACAGGGAGGCGTGCATGCTGTGATTCATGGGGTCGCAAAGAGTTGGACACGACTGAGCGACTGAACTGAACTACTGAAGAGGAAATTCAGTTAGCTGTTCAACTATATTTAACATTATCACTTGATATTTTAAAAAAGGAGGTGGGAAAATAGATTAAATGTTAAGTAACTAAAAATTAAGTTTTCTCTTATCAAAATGTGTGTTTGTATTTACCTTTGGCCAGTTTTGGTTGGATGTGTTAAGGTTTAAAATTCATTCCTTTTCTATGATGAACTGTTCTAGATCAAAATGTATCAAAGCAAATTGGTGAAAAATGCATTGCTTGTCATCCTACTATTTCCTGGGCTGTGTAAGCAACTTAGATTTTAAAGCAACAGCTCATTGTGGTACTCTCTTTTAGATCCTCACATTCAGTTAACATTACTTGAAGTTATTTAGTTTAAAAATGTTTTTAATTGAAATCTTCTAATCTCATGCCCTTTTCAAAATTCTTCATGCTTTGTTCTTGTTTTACTCTTCCTGTTATTTAACTTATAATCCTTTGGGAGTAATTAGAATTTAGGTAGATACAAAGCAAAACGTACCTTAAATCATTGCTTCTCAACAGCAGGTAATTTGGTCTCCCTAGGCACATTTGAAATTTTTGGAGATGAGTTGGTTGTCACAACTTAGGAGGGATACTACTGACATCTATTAAATAGAAACCATGGCTTTTCCTAAATAGTATATAGTACAGTCCTTAGTATAAATACTATACACAGCAGTATACAGTACAGCCCACCACAATGAAGAATTACTCAGTTCTAATTCTATAGACCTGAGATTGGAAAATCCTGCTTAAAAGGAATAAGCATACATTTGTCTTAAGAGTCTATAATTCACCTTATAGAATTTTAGCAGAATGTTTTCTTTTTTGCTCAAAATCTTTTAAAACATACACAAATAAAAAATTACATGAAATTGAGTTTGAAAAGTATTATATAAAGTATAAAGTAAAAATTAGCCTGCCTAGCTTTTTGGAAGCAGAAAGATAATTTTCAGCATATGTAAAAAGTTTCTTAATGACATAAAAATCCGAAAATTTTCCCTTTTTAATGCTAATTTTCTTCAAATATTTCTTTCATAACCAAACTGTGGACACAGTTGTTATGATGCTATTAATAGAGATTAATAACTCATGGGGAATATGTTTAGATGGGTAGTTAGCTTAGTAAATAATAAAAAAGGCTAAAATATTTTTACTGTTCCACATGTAAAACTGTCTCAGTCTGCCTACTGGTTATTTCTTTTGAATTACCAGTGTCTCTACATCCATTATAGCAACTGGATCATCAGGTCTTGCCTTTTATGAACAGTGTATGGCTCTAATTTAAAGGTCATTAGACCAAGTCACTTAAGTGACCTGCCAAGGGCATGTACCCAATGATTAGCCAAATGAGAGAGAATTCCTTGTTGGGCAGAATGATCTTTCCTGTGCTGCTTCATGGAGACAACTTGATAACACTCTTTTCAAGACATGGTAGAAATGTAGCAAAAGAGTATAATTTCCAGAACAGTCATTCTTGTTTCCAGCGAAGTCTAACTTTTAAACCACTCAGAATATTTCTTTTTTTTTTTCCTTCAATCTCAATCTAACATCACAAATGAAACCTAGAGCTCCCCTGAAACAAATGAAGATGAAGTTTAGAATCATGCATAAAGAAAATTTTAACTGAAGTTGGAGAAAGTTGCCAAGATCAGAGTTACAGAGTGGACGAAACAGAAAATACTAACCCACTTGTCTTAAAAATGGTTTTTCTATTTGTATTCATGGCAGGGCCACCAAATCAGAGATACTGCTAAAAATAACTTATCAAGGGGATTTGAAGTAGCGATAGTTTTCTAAAATAGAAAAAAAAAAAAAGTAGGAATAGTTAAAAAAATAATTAACTTTTTACCATGGAAATGTTTAAACCAGAAACTGGAGAGAATGGTTATATACGTTAAAGCCACTTCAATAATTAATAGAATCTTGCCAATTTTTATTTCAGCTGTAAGGATTATAGTATGTGTCTCTAACTGCTAAAGGCATTATTATACAGTTACTATTTATCACATTTAACAAAATTAGCAATAATCCCTTAATGTTTTCACAATCCTAATAGAAAAAAATGACACATTAAATTGGGCTAATTGGGTATAATTTAATGGATGAACTATTTTGAAATATGTAGATAGGGTCTAGGGATTTCACGAGTAACAAGTGGCCTGGCTCCAATTTGGGAAGAGAGTGTTGCTTTTACAATTCTCTTGTCTGGAATTCAGCAGGGAGTGAGAATAGTTGCCTACACTCAGAGAAAGGAACTATAACCAGTTCACTGGGAATGCTGTTTTCCAAGAACATTGGATTTTGTTTTTTTCAAGTTTAAGCTACTAGTGTGCTTCCTAGGAAACTCTTTTGGAATGTATCTTATAATATTTTGAAAGTAACACAATAAATATACAATACAAAAATTTAATAGACAGTCACTCTCAGGTCTTAATAAATCAATGTTAGACATTTCCAAAGTGACTCTTTGAGGAGAACAAAGCAATTAATTTATTCAGTATGCCTATATGCCTCCATTCAGAGCTGGGGGTGCAAAGAAAAGGACAGGTTTTACTTCTGGCATATATGTCAGATTTTTTAATAATTATCTTTATATAGTATAGTGCATTATTTAGTTATTAGAGATATACAGTATGCATGCTATTGCAATCCTTGTTATACAGATAAAGAATCTGAAGCAGAGACAGACTTAATCACATTAATCACCCAGCTAATAGGTAGTAGAATTAGCATTCAAACGTCGATGTGGTCTTAATCTGAAACTCAGGCTCTTTCTACTGCAGTATGCTGTGTTTCCTATGAAACATATTTAGCAGCAGTTTTATATCTTGTGACTCATAATTATTTGTAGAGAGCATTTGTATATAATAATTATATCCAAACAAGATGGCATATGACTGTTTTATTGACATCATCTGTATTACACTGTGTTCTAATATATAAACATTTATATTTTGTATGTAGCCTTGTAGTATAGTTTTAGCACAGATATTCTTAGGGATCTAGAGCTCACTGTAGGCGAGCCTGTCTTCTAGGTTGTTAACTGAACTGTGTGAAGGAAGCATTTCTTCAGTATAGAGGAATAACCTATTTTTTGTTAATCATAAAGGTTGTACCTATGACAAACTTTTTTGGGGAATGTCTTTTACCAGTTGTTTGAAAGACTGTATCTCTTTAGTTTAAACAACTTTCATGAACAAGAGAAATTGAAGTCTGTCTTCTCAGTTTCCATGATATCTTCTGTCAAAGGAGATGTTGTCAACATTAAATGACTTTTAGAGAACTTATGATTGATAATTTTTACCTTCAAATATGCTTTTAAAGAGAATTTTTTAAGAAACAGAGGAAAGGATATTATCCATTTGATCTGAATTTGCAGCTTCCTATTATTGACATTTATATTTTATCTTAGCATCAACAAATTCTGACTTTTTTGACTCAGAAAACACTAAATTATCAATAGTCCATTCCTGTGTTTGCTCAGACACTAGGCTGTGTCTGACTCTTTGTGACCCCATGGACTGTAGCCCACCAGTCTCCTCTGTCCATGGGATTTTTCCAGGAGTGAATACTGGGGTGAGTTGCCATTTCCTCCTTCAGGGGATCTTCCCAACCCAAGGACTGAACCCGTGTCTCTTGTGTCTCCTGGAAGCATAATGTGATAGTTGGTATGGGGCTGTTGATCAAACCTGGGTTTAGGTTCAACTTAGTCGAACACATTCAGTTCAGATCTGGTTAGTTTTATACTTTTTCTTGTCTCAATGTTTTCTTCACAAAAAGAGTTAGGTTTCTTGATCTCAACAGCTTGTTTTATTTTTTTTAGTAATCTTCTGTAAATCAAAAGTCAGTGGGTGGCATAACCAAATGAAGAGTCAACAAATCCTTTCACCCCCCAAACAAGTCTAAAGCTGGACAAACATAAAGCAAACAGTTATTTGCTCTAGAATTAAAGCAAAAATATAAAGGGAAGGGTGTTGATTCATGAAAAATGTGAACTTTAGGTGAGAACACTTCAAGTCTATATATCATTTTTGCCTGGATATGCTCCTACACTCCCTTCCCCTGTGTAAGTCTGGTAGTTAAATCAGGGAGGGGCTTTCTTGCTGCCCCTGCCAATTGAGGCTCAGTTAGTTTGGAGTATTGTCACTTAAAGTGGTCATCTCAGGAGCAAATTGACAAAGATGATGAATACTTTATTAAGACTTAGTGCACAGGCCCGTATGGCATATGCAGGTCCAGGAGACTGTCCACAAACTTAACAGAAGTTTAGGAGGTCAAGAAGACATAGAGGGCTTGGCAAACTTTCCATGTATCACAAGTTGACAAAAACTTAGATCTTAGATGCATTCTTTTTAATTTTTTTATTAATTTATTTATTTTAATTGGCGGCTAATTACTTTACAATACTGTGGTGGTTTCTGCCATGCATCGTCATGAATCAGCCATGAGTGTACATGTGTCCCACCATCCTGAACCCCCATTCTACCTCCCTCCCCACCCCTCTGGGTTGTCCCAGAGCACCAGCTCTGGGTACCCTATGTTACACATCAAATTTGCACTGGTCATCTCTTTTACACATAGTAATATAATTCAATGCTATTCTCTCATTTCGTCCCACCCTCACCTTCTCCCACATTGTCCAAAAGTCTGTTCTTTACATCTCTGTTTCTTTTGCTGTCTTGTTGCAGGCTTTCTTGTAACAAAACAGTCCTAAGAAACCTGCAGTCTTTGGCTATAGAACCACTGAGTGGCACAGACGTCTGAGAGCCTTATAAGAAGTAAAACCCAGGATGAACTTGAAAACACAGTCTAAAGTTTAAGTGTACTATCTGGGTCACAAGTAGACCCATCAGAAAATAAAAGCCTTAATGGCTGAGGTTCACTTCAGTTCAGTTCAGTTGCTCAGTCATGTCCGACTCTTTACGATCCCATGAATCACAGCACGCCAGGCCTCCCTGTCCATCACCAGCTCCCAGAGTTCACTCAGACTCATGTCAATCAAGTCAGTGATGCCATCCAGCCATCTCATCCTCTGTCATCCCCTTCTCCTCCTGCCCCCAATCCCTCCCAGCATCAGAGTCTTTGCCAATGAGTCAACTCTTTGCATGAGGTGGCCAAAGTACTGGAGTTTCAGCTTCAGCAAACATTGACCAAATTTTTCTTTGGATACTAAGCTATATAATGACAGAGGCTGCTCTTACAATGCCAGGCTTGAAAAAGCAAACTGAACGGAGATATACATTGTAAATCATGCATTGCTGGGGAGAGAAATTTCATAAATTTAGTTTAGGCAAACTAAACAAACAAACTAGCAGAACAACAGCAATAGCTTTAAGCAAAGAAAGCAATACTCTGATTGTTTTATTATCTAAAAAGCCCAATATTCAACAAAATTATGAGATGTTCAAAGAAACAGTGTGACCCTACTTATGAAAAAAAAAGATAGAAATTTGTCTGAATTTTTCCAAATGTTGAAAATAGTAGGCCAAGTTTTTGAATTAGCTATTATAAATATGTTAAAAATAAAGTTTATTAAAAGAATTAAAGTATATATGAAGATAATGACTCAGTGAATAGATTATATACAAGGGAAAAAATATTTAAAAAGCAGTGGGAATTGTGAAAGTGTTAGTACAATAACTGAAACATGAAAAGTTCACTAGAAGGGCTCAATAGCAGATTGATGAAAAAAGAGAAGGAAAAGAGAACCAGTGGACATGAACACAGAGCAATAGAAATTTTCTTATCTGAGCACACAAAAATACTGAAGATAAATGAACAGACTGTGGGACTTTGGTGACAATATTCAGTTCAGTTCAGTTCAGTCGTTCAGTCATGTCCGACTCTTCGCGACCCCATGAATTACAGCACGCCAGGCCTCCCTGTCCATCACCAACTCCCGGAATTCACTCAGACTCACGTCCATCGAGTCAGTGATGCCATCCAGCCATCTCATCCTCTGTCATCCCCTTCTCCTCCTGCCCCCCAATCTCTCCCAGCATCAGAGTCTTTTCCAATGAGTCAGCTCTTCGCATGAGGTGGCCAAAGTACTGGAGTTTCAGCTTTAGCATCATTCCTTCCAAAGAAATCCCAGGGCTGATCTCGTTCAGAATGGACTGGCTGGATCTCCTTGCAGTCCCAGGGACTCTCAAGAGTCTTCTCCAACACCACAGTTCAAAAGCATCAATTCTTCATTGCTGAGCTTTCTTCAGAGTCCAACTCTCACATATACCAAAATACAGATAATGAGAGTCCTAGAATGAGAAAGGGGGGTTGAGATACAGTGGTTTGAAACCCTCAAAACGATGAAAAATACTAATTGAAACTCCTGGAAATCAAGAAGTAATCAAATAAGATAAATATTAAGTGAATCACACTGAGACATGCCATATGTCACACTGCTCAAAGATGAAATCACCATCTTGAAAGTAGCAAGGGAGAAACAACTCATACAGTGGTATGGCTGAACTGAAAATGGGCAACTTCTAATCAGAAACAGTGAAGGTGATAAGAAGGTGGAGTAATTTATTCAAAGTACTGCAAGAAAAAAAAAACCTGTCAACAAGAATAATTTATTGGGCAATATTATCCTTAGTAATAAATGTGAGTAAAGATCTTTTCAGACAAAGACTGAAAGATTTCGTATACAATTTCTTGCCATGCAAAACGTGCTAGAAGAAGTCTTTCAAGATGAGAGAAAGTGACACCAGTGAATAACTCAGATTTACAGGAAGTAGTTAAGATTTCCGGAAATGGTAAATATGTAAGGAAATATAAAAAGATTCTGTGAGTCCAGTTTTCCTGTTTTATCTGTTAATTATTTTTAAATACACAATATGATATCAAGTAGTCATTATAATGGGCTTCCCTGGTGGCTCAGTCGGTAAAGTGTCTGCCTGCAATGCAGGAGACCCAGGTTCAATTCCTGGGCCGGGAAGATCCCCTGGAGAAGGAAATGGCAATTCACTTCAGTACTCTTGCCTGGAGAATCCCATGTACAGAGGAGCCTGGTTGGCTACAGTCCATGGGGTTATAAAGAGTCGGACATGACTGAGTGACTAACAGTTTCATAGAGGAAAACTGGTAAATATCTTTGTGACTTTGGATTAGGCAAAGTGAGTTTTCTTGCCCTTTAAAAGACAGAAGTAAGAAAATTTTCAAAAAGATACAGTCGGAAAAATATTTGCAAATTCTCTTGATGAAAGTGAAAGTGGAGAGTGAAAAAGTTGGCTTAAAGCTCAACATTCAGAAAACGAAGATCATGGCATCCGGTCCCATCACTTCATGGCAAATAGATGGGGAAACAGTGGAAACAGTGTCAGACTTTATTTTTGGGGGCTCCAAAATCACTGCAGATGGTGACTGAAGCCATGAAATTAAAAGACGCTTACTCCTTGGAAGGAAAGTTATGACCAACCTAGATAGCATATTCAAAAGCAGAGACATTACTTTGCCAACAAAGGTCCATCTAGTCAAGGCTATGGTTTTTCCTGTGGTCATGTATGGATGTGAGAGTTGGACTGTGAAGAAGACTGAGCGCCGAAGAACTGATGCTTTTGAACTGTGGTGTTGGAGAAGACTCTTGAGAGTCCCTTGGACTGCAAGGAGATCCAACCAGTCCATTCTGAAGGAGAGCAGCCCTGGGGTTTCTTTGGAAGGAATGATGCTAAAGCTGAAACTCCAGTACTTTGGCCACCTCATGCGAAGAGCTAACTCATTGGAAAAGACTCTGATGCTGGGAGGGATTGGGGGCGGGAGGAGAAGGGGATGACAGAGGATGAGATGGCTGGATGGCATCACTGACTCGATGGACGTGAGTCTCAGTGAACTCTGGGAGTTGGTGATGGACAGGGAGGCCTGGTGTGCTGCGATTCATGGGGTCACAAAGAGTCAGACACGACTGAGTGACTGATCTGATCTGATCTGATGTCTGATAAGTGACTTGTATCCATATTATGTAAATAAGTATCATCCAAGAATAATAAAACAACTTGATTAATAAAATGGACAAATGAATATATATTTCACCAAAAACTTTTATTTACTTTTTTAAGGTGCAGAATAAATTATATTTGATTTAATGCTTTTAGTATCAAACATTAATTTGTTCAAGGTATATGAGCCTACAGGTTGAAAAAAGTCACTTTGATTCTCAACTACTCCTCCCCATTGTAGGCCCTCCAATGACAGAGATGTCCAGGAAATTGTAATTTTGAGAAAATTATTCTGGGTTGTTTCAGCATTGCATATGATATAGACTTAAAAATTTTTTTCAAATAGTTTTTAAAAAAACAAATAAGTACATGAAGAGCATAGCATTCTTAATCAATAGGAAAGTAAATTACAATAATAAACTGCTGCATCATTTCAGTTCAGTCACTCAGTCATGTCTGACTCTTTGCGATGCCCCATACTGCAGCACACCAGGCCTCCCTGTCCATCACCAACTCCCGGAGTTTACTCAAACTCATGTCCATTAAGTCATTGATGCCATCCAACCATCTCATCCTCTGTCGTCCCCTTCTCCTCCTGCCTTCAATCTTTCCTAGCATCAGGGTATTTTCAGATGAGTCATTTCTTTGCATCAGGTGGCCAAATTATTGGAGTTTCAGCTTCAACATCAATCCTTCTAATGAATATTCAGGACTGATCTCCTTTAGGATGGACTGGTTGGATCTCCTTGCAGTCCAAGGGACTCGCAAGAGTCTTCTCCAACACCACAGTTCAAAAGCATCAATTCTTTGGTGCTCAGCTTGTAGTCCAACTCTCACATCCATACATGACTACTGGAAAAACCATAGCTTTTTGGACCTTTGTTGACAAAGTAATGTCTCTGCTTTTGAATATGCTATCTAGGTTGGTCATAACTTTTCTTCCAAGGAGTAAGCGTCTTTTAATTTCATGTCTGCAATCACCATTTGCAGTGGTTTTGGAGCCCCCCCCCAAATAAAGTTGGTCACTATTTCCACTGTTTCCCCATCTATTTGCCATGAAGTGATGGGACCGGATGCCATGATCTTAGTTTTCTGAATGTGAGCTTAAGCCAACATTTTAACTCTCCTCTTTCATTTTCATCAATAGGCTTTTTAGTTCTTCTTCACTTTCTGCCATAAGGGTGGTGTCATCTGCATATCAGAGGTTATTGATATTTCTCCCGGCAATCTTGATTCCAGCTTGAGCTTGATTCCAGCCCAGCGTTTCTCATGATGTACTCTGCATATAAGTTAAATAAACAGGGTGACAGTATACAGCCTTGACATACTCCTTTTCCTATTGGAACCAGTCTGTTGTTCCATGTCCAGTTCTAACTTGCTTTCTGACCTGCATACAGATTTCTCAAGAGACAGGTCAGATAGTCTGGTATTCCCATCTCTTTTATAATTTTCCACAGTTTGTGGTAATTCACACAGTCAAAGGCTTTGGCATAGTCAGTAAAGCAGAAATGGATGTTTTTCTGGGACTCTCTTGCTTTTTCCATGATCCAGCAAATGTTGGCAATTTGATCTCTGGTTCCTCTGCCTTTTCTAAAACCGGCTTGAACATCTGGAAGTTTACGATTCATGAATTGTTGAAGCCTGGCTTGGAGAATTTTGATCATTACTTTACTAGCATGTGAGATGAGTGCAATTGTGCAGTAGTTTGAGCATTCTTTGGCATTGCCTTTCTTTGGGATTGGAATGAAAACTGACCTTTTCCAGTCCTGTGACCACTGCTGAGTTTTCCAAATTTGCTGGCATATTGAGTGCAGCACTGTCTCAGCATCATCTTTTAGGAAATGAAATAGCTCAACTGGAATGCCATCACCTGCACTAGCTTTATTTGCAGTGATGCTTACTGAAGTATACTGCTGCATACCCAGTAGGAAATCTATGATCAAAAGCCAGGTAATACTAAGTGACGGAGAGAATGTGCAAAACATGAAACCCACATTAATTTCTGATGGGTTATGTGGAACAACCACTTTGAATAAGTTAGGCAATTTCTTAAAAATTTAATTCATCCAAGAGAAATGAAAAGTTATGTGGGTGTAAATACTTGTATCTCTATTCAGTAACATTTAAAAATTTTAATGGAGGCTTATGATTTGTTACTTCTTACTCAAAAGAGAATAATGTACATCAGTGTCACAATGTAGCAGAAGTAGTATCACCTGGGAACTTGGAAATGCAAATTATCAAACATTACCCCAGACCTCCTGAATCAGAAACTTTGGGCAGGGGAGGCAGCAATCTATTTTAGTAAGCCTTCACCTTGATTCTGTTGTATACTCAAATTTCAGAGCCATATACCTTCCCATTCCTATAGTAGTGTGGTTCTCTTTCTCTGGGAGAAAATAAATACACAGCTCCTAAGTCTCCATAAGCCAAATGTGTTTTTATTTATTTTTTTTAATGTTGAATAGGCAAATATTTTTTTAACATAAGTATTATATACAAAAGCATAAATTCATGTTTCTCTTGGGAAAAAAACCACAAGATGAGGCAATACTCCTCTGGTCTTCCCTCCATGGCAGTATTGAGCTGGAGCAGATCCTGTGTATCCTTTGAGACACAGAGGGCTCTTCGTGTGTCTTCATCCCACAGAGCTTCCTTCACACATCTTCATTATCTGCATGACCCTTTGGGGTCTAATTTCCTTACCTTTAATTTTCAGTTAAATCCCAAACTGCTGCTAAGTCACTTCAGTTGTGTCCGACTCTGTGCGACCCCATAGTTGGCAGTCCACCAGGCTCCCCCGTCCCTGGGATTCTCCAGGCAAGAACACTGGAGTGGGTTGCCATTTCCTTCTCCAATGCATGAAAGTGAAAAGTGAAAGAGAAGTCGCTCAGTCGTGTCCGACTCCTTGCGACCCCATGGACTGCAGCCCACCAGGCTCCTCTGTCCGTGGGATTTTCCAGGCAAGAGTGCTGGAGTGAATCCCAAACTACTTCAGTACAAATTACAGATTTTGGAAACTACGTTGAATTATTCAAGCATGCAAGAAAATATTTTTAATATAGTATTGTTTTAACAGTTCTGGGAGATAGTATGTAGAGTTTGATTTCGTAGCCATATTTTCAGTTAATTCAATGACTTTGTTCACATTGTGTACTTACTTGGAGGGTTTACTTTTTTTTTTAAGTCCTAGGAATCTCAGTCATAGTTTATTTATTCCTAGAGTGGATAGATTTGCTTGTGTTGGTAAAACAGTTTTTGTCTTTTAAAATAATAGAACTTCTGTGATAGCAATTTTGAATGAGAAATCTTCTTACATTTCTGTAATAACCATACTATTTATTTATAACCTATATAGCTTTAATTAAAAAAAAGATAAGGTGTTTATTTAGAAAATTTAATGATGAAGTTCTTATTTCTAGGTGAAAAGGTAGAAGGTTGAGGTGGTGGCCAGATTGTAGCAAACTGTGTGAATATTTTGTTATTAAACCCTTGAAATGTGAAATGTTTTGATTTTTCCCTCTCCCTGATTCATACTTTTTTTGACTAGATGCCTAAGTCTTTTTGAAAACAGTGATATTCAACTTAATAGATTAATGAAAAGATAGTTTAATAAATTTAAATTATTGAACATGTTAGGTTGTTTGAATCAGTTTCTGATTTATTCATAATAGTGGAAGGAGAAGTGTTTGATTTGCCTGTCAGGAACAACTACGAGATAATCCATCTCAGAGCAAACAACTCCTTTCCGTATTTTGAGACCTTGAATACTGCCACTGCTGATTTCATTATTTTCCTGGCAAATAGTCACAGAATCGGCTATAATCAATTTTCTCAAAGATTTGGAATAATTTTCCTCAAATTAGTAATGAAATAGAAACAAGTGAAACTATACTTATAATGAGTGTCCCCATTTTTTATTTTTGCTGATTTTAATATTTATTAACTGACTTTCTGATTCTCTAAAGATGAGAGTTGTTAGTTAAAAATTTATGTTGTTGAAGGAATATCTCAGGTCTGAGAGGGGGATCTCGAAGTTGCTAACTCTTCGTCTACTAATCTTTTAAATTGGGAATTTAATAGCACCTTTCTTGTAAAGTTGTAGTAAAAATTAATTCAGAATATTCATTTTAATTACTATACTTGATACAAGGTAAAATTAAAAATAGATTAATTTGATACAAAATAATAGTTCAATATCTGTTGATATCTGTGTGCTTATTAGCATGTTTTGCTCATAACATATTTAATCACTTGCTTGTTTTATAATTAGATTACCAATCCATAGTATATTTCATATTCAGATATTTAAATAAAGGATTATTTGCAATTATAAGCAACTCTGTGGCGTATAAGTAATAGTATTCAACTAATAAATTGATACTTATACAGTTCTACTTGAGTATAACTTCTAAGAAAGTCAAGTTAATGTCCTATTTTAAAAGTTATTTTGAGGTAAGAATATGACCCTCATATATTTTCATTTGTCAGTTCTAAACTAAAATTTTTTAAAACAAGTTACTTTTGTAGTGGGTGATGTACCTGCATGATTTGAAAAGAAGATCAAAGTTTTGTTTATTATTTACATCACAATTTAGAAAGATGTTCCAAAAAGTATTTCATTAGCTAGAACTATAAACACCTTGTGATTTAAATAGTATCCAAAATATAATCAGTTTTCAAGTTAATTAGTAGGGTTTTCATTGGCATTTTTATACAGTTAACATTTATCATTTATCTCCTGGGTTGAAAGATTTTAATTTGCCTTGCAAAGAAATGGAACTTTAAAATGAGAATCAGATTACTTTTTGGTAATTAACTGCCTAGAAATGTTGGTAACCCAAAAGCAGAACCAGCAAATTTAGGCACAAAATAGCAGGTAGAACATTTTAACCAGTAGTAATCAGTGGAACATAGTAACTACATAGAGGAGTTGTATATTTAGAAAATCATCCATATGTTCACAATTTTAATTTCATTCTAACACTCTTTCATTAAATGAGACATTATCCTAGGTCCTAGGGAATAAGCAAAGCTGAACAACATATAGTTCTTCCCATAAGAACATTTACAGCCTAGTAAAAAAATGTATTTCACTATAAAAATTTGGCAACACTCATGATAAAAAATTGACCTTCAGCTATAGTGTTTAAAATCTAGTAGGCATGTTGAAAAAATCTTGTTTTAGTAAAACCTTTTTGTTGGTACAATAGGAAAATGTAGGTAATAATTATTTAAGTCTTAATTGCTTCCAGAATTAGAGTGAGTCTGTCTCTTAAAATTTAAATGAATAAACTCTCAAAAAACTTCCCCTCATTATGGGCACAGAGCTAATTCATTTTATTTATTTTTTTAGTGAGAAACTAAAAGTTACACAATTTTGCATGTAATAAAAGCAGAATAAGCATTTGACATAGATACAGTTTTTCTAAATGGACAGAAGCATCTACTATGTTCCATAGACATTAATTTTCTTTTTTTACTTTTATTCTTAATTATATGTAATACCCCCAAATGTGGTCAAACCTACTTAATACATAGAAGATAGAATAATAAAGTATGGATTCTGTCTTAATCACTCTCTTCTATTAAATATTAAACGTCTGTTATTAATAGCGCTTTTATAATGGATGTCATTTTCTACCTTGGATGAAAATCTCATCTCCTTTCATGTATTCATTGCAGAAGTTATATAATCTTTTCAATTTGGAATCTTGTACCAGAGGAATTTTCTGTTGACCACATACCATATTTTCTTTATAACTGCCTCAGTTCTTGACATGTAACAAATGCTTACCAGTTGTTTGGTGAATGCATAAGTGACCTCATGATTAAATGAAAGAAAGAATAAAAAAGAAAAGAAATCAATTGTCACAAAGAAAAAATCTCTTTCTTTAGATCAGGTAAACTGTTTTCAGGTTTTGGTGTGTAAATTTCTACTGCCAGGTAGTTTCGATTTGTCATCTTTTGAAACCTCTGTAATGGTGAACTGTTCAATAATTGAGTACTATGGTGTATTAATGGACCGGGACTCTCAACTATATTTAGTAGGAAAAATGGATGACCCAGTAAGTATTTACAGGTTGTATACCTTAATTATAATTTGAGAGATATGTATGATACTCTTTATTTTTGGCAACGACTATTAATCCATTCTCTAAAATCTGAGCTATCTATAGGAACATTTTAAGACAAATTAAAGATACAGTTCTCCGGATGACATTTTAGAAGATTCAAGCTATCTAAGGGCATAATACTATCACATATGCAGGTACACTTCAAGAGAAAATCTATTTCTTAACATTTTACTATCTTTCAAAAAAAACAAAGGTATGATTGAAAAAACTTTTCTGTTTGAGTAGTTGTTAAATATATATCCCTTATATAGATCCTCTTTGGTAATCAAATGAAGCCAAATAATTCCGTCTTGTAGGAAAATAAGCATTATAGTAGACTTCTCATATACCAGTTTCTGTGACTGTATTTAATGCTGTACAAATGTGAATATGTTGTATTGGGGGTATGTATTCATCATTTGGTAAATAAGATACCTGTAGATGATGGACGCAAATTGACTGGAATCAAGGTTAAAATTTAATACCAGGTCAAAATCACTGCAGACGGTGACTGCAGCCATGAAATTAAAAGATGCTTGCTCCTTGGAAGAAAAGCTATGACAAACCTCAACAGCACATTAAAAAGCAGAGACCTTACTTTGCCAACAAAGGTCCATATAGTCAGAGCTATGGTTTTTCTAGTAGTTATGTGTGGATGTGAGAGTTGGACTATATAGAAGGCTGAGCACCAAAGAATTGATGCTTTTGAATTGTGGTGTTGGAGAAGACTCTTGAGAGTCCCTTGGACTGCAAGGAGATCAAGCCAGTCAATCCTAAAGGAAATCAGTCCTGAATATTCATTGGAAGGACTGATCCTGAAGCTGAAGGTCTAATACTTTGGCCACCTGATGCAAAGAGCTGACTCATTGGAAAAGACCCTGATCCTAGGAAAGTTGAAGGCTAGAGGAGAAGGGGACAACAGAGGATGAGATGGTTGGATGGTATCACCAACTTGGTGGACATGAGTTTGTGCAAGCTCCCAGAGATGGTGAAGGACAGGGAGTCCTGGCATGCTGCAGTCCATGGGGTCACAAGAAGTCGGACACAGCTGAGCCACTGAACAACAAGAAGGTTAGGTTAAAATATTTAACCTTCTTGGTTAAATAATTAGACAGCTGAGCTGTCTAATTATAGAAAAGACTAAATGTCTGTGTATAATATATGCAATGAAATTTAAGAAAATTATGGAAATATAACATAGTTTAATCAACCATTTAGAAAGGACAACTTGTTTTCTCCATTCCTGATTGAAATCATATATAATAGTAGACATTTCATAAAAGGTCACTTAAAAATTGAATATAATATTCCTATTCACATCTTAAACTGTAAACGTTATGTAGATGAACTAATTCAACTCCGTAAGATGGAAGGATAATGGGATAATAACAATAGCATTGGATTTGGGCTCAAGAAACCTGAGTTAAATATATGACTCACTCAGTCACTTTAAATATATTAATTAGGTTATCTAGGTCCTAAATTAATTTTATAAGTATTTTCAGCCTCAAGGAGTTCAGTATCAACTTATCTAATATATGTTATCTCTAAAACTGATTTAATAGGAATTATGCTTAGTATGGATGTCCCTGGTAGCTCAGATGGTAAAGAATCTGCATGCAATGCAGGAGATCTAGGTTCAATCCTTCAGTTGGGATAATTCCCATATAGCTCATAAGTAAGGAGAAGGGATTCTGGGAGTCTTTCCCAATAGGTCCACAGGGCCTTTGCTGCAATAATTGCACATTATCTGTCCCCCAAATCAAAATCTCCTGTTGTTTCTTCCCTAAGAAAATGTTTTCCTTCGAATAGGCATCTTCAGGAGGTAAAATAGCTTAACCTAAGTAGCAGTAATTTAAGAAATTTTAGGCAGCCTGTCAAGACAGTAGGGAAGGCATTCTTTAAGTCGATGATCCCTTTAAAGATCCTCAAATCATATACTGTCCATTTCAGGTGCTCACAGATCCAATCCTGATAATATTTTACTAGTTTTTACAATACATTTTTGAGCACTTCTCCAGTTGTCCAGCGGCTCAGACTCTGTGCTGTCAATGCAGGGGCCCCAGGTTCCATATCTGATCAGGGATCTAAATCCCACATGCTGCAACTAAGAATTCACATGTTGCAAATAATGGTCCAACACACTGCAACAAAGATGGAATATCCTGCATGCCACAACTAAGACCTGGCACAGGCAAATGAATAAATAAATATTCTTTAAAAATAATAAAATGAAGCAATACATTTTTTGATCACACAGATAGAAGGGTAAAAGATGGATATTAACAAAGCCACAGTTTGAAGCCTGCTGTGTAATCGTTGGTCCTAACGTATAGTTTATTAACATTTGTCTCCTGATTTTATTGTACAGTATATATGAATAAAGCCAAGATACACCTTTTCCATTGTTTATAACTGATTTAGTTAGAAACAGTTTTTAAAGAGTCCCGCCCTGTTGTCTCTTGGAGAGTCACATGGTTGATAGAAGACTGTCATCAGCATTTGTAGCAGTATTGCCTTGTAGCTATTATCCTCAGCAACCAAAGGTGGCTTTAAAAATGTTTTATAATGTGAGTCCATCAGTGCTAGATGACTGTTGACAAATCTGTGTATCTGTGAGCATGCACTATAAGCTTAGGATGGACAAGTGTTTGGACTTTCATGTCTGGGAATTGTGCCATCAGTACACACAGTTAAGTCACATGTTTTGTGGTTTTTTTTTTTTTTGGCTCCCCCCCCACCATGCCATCTGTGTGTTTGGCATTATGCCCACTTGCAAGTTGGTCAGACCTGTGCCAACATAATGGAATGTAGATGGATGGTACATAGAATGCTGCAAAATATAACATTTTAAAGGAGAAAACCTGCTTCAGGGGGCACCACGTTGGTTCAACATATGGCCTTCCATGGATACCTGAGGAGAAAGGGTGAACAGAGACAAGAAATCCACAGATACTCCCAAATGGCAACAAAAGTAAGAATGCTGTGACAATGTCTATACAAGTACAAAATGAAAACATTGTCATACACCTTATGGCTTGACATATTTAAAATTAAGTCATATGTGGAGCCTCCGTGAAAATGTTGATTAGTAATAGACCACTAAGATTTTTATAGGCACATTTACTTTTTCAGGAGCATATCCAATAATATGCTCAGAGAGTTAAGTGTTTTGTTAAAATCACAGTATTCCTTGGAAAAAATAATCAGAGCTTAAATGATACTTTTGAATTTTGCGGGTCAAAGAATAAGATGCTAGGTTTTAGAATTTTCATGGAAAGCACTGGTTGATCTTAATTTTTTATGTCAGTGAGTGAGACTTTTAATATTATATAGTTGTTTGAATTAAGCATATATGCTAGGTTATGTTTGGATGATCAGGTTAATGATATGAGCTTGAGCAAACTCCGGGAGACAGTGAAGGACAGGGAAGTCTGACGTGCTACAGTCCATGGAGTCGCAGAGTCGGACTTGACTGAGCAACTGAACAAGAACAAATGCTAGCTGATGCTGCAACAACAAACAAGCCTTTAAATCTCTATGCTTTAACCCAGTAGACATTATATGTTGTCCATGGGTTAGGCAGTTGTCTTCTCAATACCCCAGGCTCTTGCAGCTACTACCTCTGCCATGTTGTAAGTCCATTGTCACCTTGGTATCATCCAGCCTACAGATGGAGTGGGGAATAGGGCAAAAAGAAGGAGCCCTGGACAGGTAACTACACCTGGACACAAGTGTAGCTACTACTCCTACTTCCTCCACTGAAAATCTACTGGCCGGAACTAGTCAGTGGTTAACCTGCTAGGAAATACAGAGGAAAAGAGAGTATCAGGGAGTGTCAGCAGCCACTGCTACAGCAGAAGATGTCAGCAGTAAATATTTTTTTGTGTGGAAGATCCAAGGGTGTCCTGATGTTCCTACCCATTCACCTGCCAACAGAATCTTGAATTTTCATATACCCTGGGGATCCCAGGTGTCATCTCCTCACAGGTCTATTCATGGCTTTCTGATTCTGTGTTTCCAGTGCCTTGCACAGTCTGTGGCATGTTTTTGTTTTATGAATGAATGAAAACTGAACTCCTATTGTACTACTCAGCCTAAAAGAGATTAAATGATTCTTATAAATTCCCAAAATAGCCAGATCTTCTGATTCCAGGTGAGGCTCTGCTCCAATACATAGGACACTTTATTTGCAGATTTTCTACTTTTTTTTGCGTAAATATTTTGAAGCTGGACAACATCATTCTTCAATTTAAGAAATTTAAAAAATAATTAAAAAGTCATTTTGACTATATTTTTGCCGTTTTGCCTCCCCACAAATGTGCGTTGGGTGATGGTCTGGACTTGCCATAAGCATGCTCTGTGCAGTCAGGACAACATCCTTCCTGTGGGTTCATTTACAGTTATTAGTTTGTGGGAGGCCTGGAATTTTGTTCTTCCCTATTAAGAGGATTCTGCCAAAATCTTTTCTTCTGAGTTACCAGGAAGTGTGGTTAGTCATGGCGGTAGTGCATTGTGAGTTAGAGGATATACATTCAATAATGCCATAAGTCCTGCCTTGTGGTCCTTACACTTGAAAATGCGATGCAGCCCTTACCGAAGAATCTGTGTGTAGCTAAAAGTGAAAGCATTTGAAGTCACGTTGCTGGCAGGGGAATAAGGTTGCTCTGTCCTTAGAATCACCAGTGAAGAGACCTAGATATTAAACAAATGTGCTGCAGATCAGAGAGGGGATAGAGAATTTGCATGTGGACTTTGTAAAGAAGCAAATAAACTAGGGTTTTGAGCTTCGTTCACATGTGTACTGCCCCAGCACTTTGCTATTTCCATACTCTAGTGACCACATGGACTGTGGCCCTCCAGGCACCTCTGTCCAAGGGCTTCTCCAGGCAAGAATACTGGAGCGGGTTGCCATTTTCTCTTCCAGAGGATTGTTCCAACCCAGGAATCGCTTTAAGTCTCCTTCATTGGCAGGCTGGTTCTTTACCACTAGCGCCACCTGGGAAACCCATCTTCTTGAGGAACGTCAGTTAAAGATTTGTTTTCTGTTTCAAAAAGAGGAAGGGTCTAAAGAATATTTAATCAAAGCCTAAGGCAAATAATTATATGCATATATGTTTAGGAGGCAATTTTAAAGTGATTTTTGAAGGTATAATTTGAATAACATGGACTAAGCATTTTAGAATGTTTGCAAAGGCACTGAACTTGTGATAAGTAGAAGGTAGTCTACAAGATAATGGAGGATGCAGATGAGTGTGGGAAATAAGATTAGGCAGTCTTGAAACAAGATGAAACAAAAATTAAGAACGTGAAATAAATAGTTGACAAGTTCAGAAAGGGGATATTATTTCTGAGCTCTATGCCTTGACTACAGCAGGGGCTAAAAGAACAACATTAGAGAGCTTTGTTGTAATGTAAAATCTTATTTTCTGCTTCTGATCCTTAGAGTGTAACAGGTATTGAATGCAAATCCTTGTGAATTTGAGGATTTGAAAATATTTTAACACATTGAAGGGATGATTACCTATAGAAGTAACTAAGTTACATGACATACTTTACCTGGTTTGTTTGGTTGAAAGAAATTTCGTTTTCAGTGACACACAGACTTGTGCAGTTGGAGTCAAATTTTGGAGATTATCCACTAAAATGCCTGCAAAGAAGAGTCTCTAAATAAAAAGCCATTTCAGTTCAACTATGAAGTTTTTGTGAGAATCATGTCTTTATCTGTTTGGTTTAAAGAAAAACAGTACTTATTGGTGATGATTTTGTTTTCATATATTGACAACTTCTTAGTGATGCATGAGACTAGTCACTTTGGAGTATGTGTTCGCTTTAAAAATAGTAATGGAAGAGTACTTAAAATTTTATAGTACATTAGTAATTACACATCTCAAATGGATGAATGGTACCCTGTGAATCACAAGGAGAAACCTATAGGGGAAAAAAGTCAACAAGTTCATTTCTAGATGCCTCTTAGCTACAACCTTCTAACCACTCTTCATTTGTCAATACTGAACTTTAATGAGTCCGGATAAGAAGCAAGTCAATGGATATCCATTTAGCTAGAGATAATCTGAACTCCAGCTGATTGTCCTAGCAGCTGTGTGACTTCATTACCATTAGAAAGGCATGCAGCCAAGCCAGCTGGTACCCAAACCAGCTACTCAGTACACAGAGCATATCCATTTGTTGGTTTACACATCAAAATTACACAGGCTCCATGAAAAGTTTGGAGTAGGAAATAGATTCTGCATAAAGCTTTAATTTAAAGGGTTTATCATTACTATGCCAAGTACAGCTAGTTTGTTTTGTTTTTGTTATAATATGGTATATTGTGGTGGTTTTCGGTTCTTCCATAAATGCAGCCTCCATGCAGAATTTGCATTGACGTACCAAACATAACTGCACATCATAATTTCCCAGTTAAGAAAACATTTTTTGGTTGTGTTTGTTTTAGTACTTAACAACAGTACATTTTCATTTTTTGTTTCAAGGCAGCTTTTATAGAAAACAGTTGCACAAAATTATTAATAGCTAGTTTAGCTGCCATCTGTCCCCTCCTTTCTATCCATAATTCCACTGCTTAGATCAGGCTTCTGGTGGCTCTTCATTGCACTTTTACAAAGGTTTTCTAACTGAACCCATTTGCTAGTCTGTCACTTCTTTATGTTGCTGCTGCTGCTAAGTCGCTTCAGTCGTGTCCGACTCTGTGCGACCCCATAGACAGCAGCGCACTAGGCTCCTCTGTCCCTGGGATTCTCCAGGCAAGAACACTGGAGTGGGTTGCCATTTCCTTCTCCAATGCATGAAAATGAAAAGTGAAAATGAAATGGCTCAGTTGTACCCAACTCTTAGCGACCTCATGGACTGCATGCAGGCCACCAGGCTCCTCCGTCCATGGGATTTTCCAGGCAAGAGTACTGGAGTGGGGTGCCGTTGCCTTCTCCTCTTTATGTTACTAGTAGACACTAGTAGACAATTGTCTTGACTTTTAACCTCATTGTATAGAGCACTGTTTACACTGTAGTTTCTGAACCAGAAACCTCTGGAATGCAGATTTTAAGCTCTTTTCCAGATCCTCTGTACAAGTCTAGGAATTGATTTTATTTATACTAATCTTTGAAAAACGCTTCTGTAGTGAAAATTGTTTATTGTTTAGTTCCTAAGTCGTGTTCAACTCTTTTGCAACCCCATGGACAATGTAGCCCGACAGGTTCCTCTGTCCATGCGATTCTCCAGGCAAGAATACTGGAGTGGGTTGCCATTTCCTTCTCCAGGGATTCTTCCCAACCCAGGGATCAAACCCATGTCTCCTGCCTTGTCAGGCAAATTCTTTACTGCTGAGCTATCAGGGAGGCCCCACTTTGGGCAGAATACCAGTATGTAAAATATACTCCCAGTTTAATAAAATGATTAAACATTTACCTAAATAAAAAGGAGTTGAATATAGATCATTAGTTCAAAGTATGTGAAAAATCAGTGTATGTAAGTAACCCTTGTAGTGTTATAGTAGAAAGAAAGAGGTTTGTCTCCTCCATAATGATAACACAGTAGACGAGGGTTGGTCAGTTCCTGGAGAAAATAGTCACAAATGCAGAATTTGTGCAAGAATGCAGACGTTTCTAAGGAAAGACTAGCAACGGCATACAGTCACTTACATTAAATCCTGCAGAAACGCAAAATCACAAGGGGAAAAGGACAAAAAGTTAATTGCTGAAGTGAAAGCAAATATTTGAAAGAAGGACAGAGCAAGACCTTTGAAATCTTAAGCTCTCTAGTGATGCTTTCATTGATTCAGTTTTTGTTGCTGTTGTTGTTGTTTTAAAATAAGAAAACTGATCCTTGAATGGAAGATTGGGGGATAATGTAGCCCACTATTGGAGACAATGTAGCTGAGGGTAGTAGAAAGTTCTTAAGTGAAGGAGAAAGGAAGTCTGAGAGTCAGAACACTAGGTAAGGTTTTTGAAAGCTGGTAGGAAATATAAGGGGCTTTGGATGATATGGACAAGCAGCAAGAGCAGTTTTGCAGATGGGATGCACTGTGATAGGAGCAATGGTACAGATTTCACCATATTTTCAAGGACTATGTATTGGCATTTTAACAGTGTTTATAAAACTCAAGACAGTCTAAATCCAACTTTGAATTAAGTCGTCAATCTAATGTCAGATCTTGTGATCTTTTTATTTCCATCAACTGCATTCAAGGCTCAACTTTTATAAATAACATTTTAGTGCCAGAAAAAAACAATTGCCAAAGGATTTCCGAATCATAAATGAATAGTGAAATGACAGGATAGGTGTGTTTGGCTTAGTTAAAAATTATTTTGTCATTGTGTAACACACTAATTCAAACTGTGAGGACTTAAAACTACCATTTTATCTTTCTCACAGTTTTGAAGGGCAGAGATTTGGAAAGTGATCAGTGGGTGATTTATCTCTAATTCATGGACATTATCTCTGGCAGCTGGGGCTGTGGGATCTAAATCCAAAATAGGTTCTTCCCCGACGTATCTGGTCCGGTGGTGCTCTGCTTGACTTTCCTCTCTGCCTCGAGGATGGCAAGGCTCTTCTCTCTCTTACATCATGGAGGTCTCAGCTTAGTTGAGCTTCTTATATGGAGGCCCGGTGGGTCCCCCACAAAGCAAATATTTCAGAAACAGCGCTCCAAGAGACTAAAGAGGAAGCTGCAAGACCTGGAATATCACTTCCACTCCATTCTGTCAGTCGGGCCCAGGTACATAAAGAGGGTAATACACTGTACATTTGACTGTACTACATTTCATGTGGGTATGATACAGGAATAGAAAACAACTGCTATTGAGACAAGCTATAACATTCACCCGTCCTCAAATTTATGGCCATATTACATGCAGAATATGCCATCTCCTTCAAAAGCCTCAGCCCAGTATGACATCAGCTCAAATTCCAGAAAGTCATTATTGAAATCAGGTGCAAGCAAAGACGAGGTTCCTGAGTGCACTTCCTGTGCCACAATACCTTGAGTATGATTTATCCTGAAATGAAGATCTATGAAGAGCTCTCTACCCTCTATACACACCCAACATACAATGACATGGGAAAAGAAGCCGTAGACACTCCCACTCAAAAGTTAGGAAATGCGAAGTATCAAGGCATAGAGGTGACTGGTTCATAACAGTTCTGAAGTTCACCAGAGCACATCTTGTCAGTTTTGTGTTTAGTGTCTAGTTCAGCTTCCTGGAGATGATTTTCTGAACGCCTAGTCCTGCTATCTGAAACACTGTTTTGTTTCCAGAAAAATGTAGTCCGTATTTTCTGTTAAACTTTTACTCAGCTTGCTACCTTCCCATAGGACAATGGGGCTACAGCAACTTCTTTTCATTCTGTTCTGTCTCTGTTCCCATTGGTCCAACTGGAAGAATTTCTTGAAAAAACTTTTCATGCTGTCTACATGTCAAACGATAAATCCACCCCACGAGACAACAGACATACCCCTATATATCTTCCTGATAGACTTTTCTCTAACTTGGGTTTGCTAAGAGTCTCCTGTGGAAGAATTCTCTTAAGATTTTTAAATCTTAAGAGATTTAAGATTTAAATCTTATATCCTGCCCTCCTGCCCCCAATCCCTCCCAATCCCTATTAACTGAAAGTCTATAAAGCATACTGTTAAGAGTCTTAGAAGACCCATTAAGCAAGACCTTAAAATTGTTTGAGATCTTAACAAAGAACCGTAGTAGCAACTTTGTGATCTTAAGCCTGATTCCATGTGTTATTTGTAGTACCTGGGTTTTATCTTCCCTCTGAAGCCAATTCTTGAGAATATTTGATGAGAGGGATTGAGAATGAGAAACAAATTTTTCAAACCCATCAAATCCTGGCTCATTATTTTTTTCCTTTACATTTACTTTAAAACTTCCTTTGTTATTTGGTTCATCTTTCCCTCCCTCTCTGTCTTGCATTTTATTACAGGCAACTAGAAGATGTGAACGGATTGTTTTTTACATTTTGCCTAGAAATTGTTGTGACCATATTCATGAATTTATTAGATACCATTCCTTTCTTCCATGTAAGAAGGAGGAGAAATGTTACTCAGCATTTCACCACTATATAACAAAGGTCCTCTTTTCTCCATTTCCCAGTACCATTTTTGCACTGACTCAATGGACATAAGTTTGAGCAAACTTTGGGAGATGGTGAAGGACAGAGAAACCTGGCATGCTGCAGTCCATGGAGTCGCAAAGAGTTGGACATGACTTTGTGACTGAACAACAATTCAAATTTCACCAATAGATGCTCTGATATCCTTTGAGTTTCTGCACATCAGCCACTCCCCCAAACCAATACTTTCAGCAAAAATGCTTACAGTACCAGTAGATTGCTTATGTTTAGCTGTTAGGAAAGTTATGCTAGCAATAGAAAAATCAAGGAACTTTTCAATCATGTCCTTTTGTTACTCAGGCCCTAATTCTGGTACCAAACATATATCAAAATTCAAGTGAATTAATAGTAAAAATATGAGCAGTTTTTAAAAATGGTATTTATTTTATTGGAATCTAGTTGTATAAGGTTGTTTGGGTTCCTGTTTTACAACAATGTGAATCAGCTATAAGTATAAATAGCATCCCCTCCTTCGGTAGGCTCCCTCCCACCTTCCCCATCCCACTCCTCTAGGTCATCACAGAGCACCAGGCTTAGCTCCCTGCAGTATACAGCAGCTTCCCACTAGCAATCTGTTTTAAACATAGTACTGTATATATGTCAATGCCACTTTCTCAGATGGTTCCACCCTCTAAATCCTTTCTCTACGTCTACATCTCTATTCCTGCTGCTGCTGCTGCTAAGTTGCTTCAGTCGTGTCCAACTCTGTGCGACCCCATAGAGGGCAGCCCACCAGGCTCCCCCATCCCCGGGATTCTCCAGGCAAAAACACCGGAGTGGGTTGCCATTTCCTTCTCCTCTCTATTCCTGCCCTACCATAAAAAACGAGTATCATAAAAGAGCATCATAAGTACCATGAGTACCGTCATCAGTACCATAAAAAAGAGCAATTTTTAAATGCAGAGAAAGGTAAGATAATTTTATTTGAAAGGTTGATCAATAAAACCATGAAAACCTTATAAACTTTTTATCCCAAAAGATGAAGTTTTAGATGACTTATAGTCTAGGTTGGTAAAGTTAAAAGGGCAAAGATGTTAATCAAACTAAAAATACAAGAAAATTAGCCATTGTTTGATTCTTGAAAGTTAACATTAATTTATACCAAATAAAACTCAGTTAAGAATATTATTTATAGACCATATAAAATTGGGAAACAGAAATATATAAAATATTCAGAAAAGCTATAACAGATTCGTGATAATAACATCACAAGGATAATTGTGCTTCAGCTTAATGTATTTTCTAATTTGGGGCTTGACCTGTGGAAGAAGAAATGTGTCCTCTTCTCATTGCCATGGCCAGAAAGAAAATACTAGAATAGCCGTGGGTCTGATCCATTTTGACAGTTCTTAGATCTTCTGTTTTCAGTATGTAGAAAAATATTAATTGTTCTATATTTTCTATTATTGCACTCAGCCATGCTTTGAGCAACTTCTACCACTCTTCAGAAAGTATTTGATTTATTTGCTACTTGGCATTAAAGTTAGATTATGTAGTATAAGGGCATATGCTAGGACTCAAGAGACAGATATTGCTGCCACAGCTCGTTAACTATTTGCAAATCATTCCATTCAGAGTGTTTCCCTCAGTTTTCTTGGTTGTACAAGAAATTTTCAAACAAGATGATCTGTGAGATTACATATTTATGATTATGTTAATCTTTCCCTGATCTGAAATATCTTAATTTCATTTTCGGTATTTAAGAATTCTTGCACCAGAAGACAGAGGAGTCAAATCAAAAATGAATCTTTCAAAAGTGATATTGATAACCAATACAAATCATGTCTTTGTAGATGGTTGTTATTCAGTCACCAACTTGTGTCTGACTCTTTGCAACCTCATGGACTGCAGCACGCCAGGCCTCCCTGTCACTCACCATCTCCCAGAGTTTGTCAAGCTTTGTATGGTAACAAAAAACTCACTCATCTCTCTTGAATAGTTCCAGATAAACAAAACATACTGAAAAGTGGAAACATTTATTATTTTAATCAAACAAAACCTTGCTTCCCAGTAAAGCTGGTAATGCTGTGCCTCAAATAACTACTTGATGCCAGCTCAGAACAGAGTTATATTGCTGTGCAAAACCAGTGAAAGGGACAGAAAATAAGTTTGAGCATAAACATATTTGGGACATCATTTACTGCATTTTACCACTTAAGAAACACATGTAAAAACCTTTTATTAATGTTGTAAAAAGGTAAGCTTTCCAAAACAGAATCACAGCTATCTTTTTAGATTGAGACTCTTAAGATATACCCTTTACCCACTCTGTTCAAGAATATATGATGAGGACTCAATTGTCAATCAAATCAAATTAAAACTCTTTACCTTCACATTGTCACAGCCTTTTCACGTTCATACAAATGTCTTTTTTTTGTTGTTCTCTTAAAAAATCCAGTTTTCTTCTAACTTCATCTCCAAGTGATTCTTCTGCTTCCCTATCAATTATAATTGTTCCCCATATGTGAGCAATTAATAAATGTAAAGTAAATATATATCACTATTTAAAGTAATTAGTAATTTTGACATTTTCAGTCTGTTGGGATGAATGTTTTCTCACTGTACAATCCAAATTAGTTTGGTCCTATATGCCCTTGCTAGCAAAAAGCTGACAAGTGCTTGTAGATAAATCCTGATACTCATTGATAGAATTCTATACTTTTTGAGGCAAAAAAGATTGATAATTCCCTGAAATTACTTCGTGACCTTAATTAAAATGATTTAATTTACAATGGATTTTGATTTCGAATAATTTGTTGTACAGATTATCCTCTGAATCTGTGAGTTTGACTCTCGAAAACCTCTTCAAGTTTTTAGAGTTCCATGGCTTATTGCTTATGCTATTTTTCTTTTCAGTTTTTAGCTCTATAATTTTATAATACTGTGTGTTAATTAAGTTAGCTATATTAATGCATCCTTAGTAGAGCAGTTTTTTTAATGTAATAGTTAATGTTTGTGAGTGTATTTTAATGAGCTTTAAAGGCATTTAGGCAAAGTAAGCATCTTCAACGAATGCTGTTAAATAAAGCAGCAAATTTGCTTTTCCAAGACAATTTTTGTTTGCTTCAAAAGGTACTTTTCACAAATTAAGGAACAGATAAAAATTACATAACTTTTGAAATAGAAAATATTCCTAGACTGGACTTAAACCCTTCAGATAGAGTAAACTATGATTATTTTCCCATATATTTTAAAATTATAAGAATTTAATTCAATATAAGTGGGATATAAAAGTCTAAAAGCACTTTAAATATATATTTTTATTAATGCAATTAAGTGTACAGCCAAACTTTTGCCTTGAGGTTTAGTAATGCTAGGATGTCAAATGCTCTTCCTTGAGTAGCATTTGGTGATAGCAGTTTTATCAGCATCGGTGACATGTAAATCAGATAACCGACTATCTCCTAGAACAGAGCCATTTGAATACCACTTGAAACCAGATATTGATTTTGAAACATTGCACGATTATTGAGCATTGTTGAACGTCACTTTGTTCAACTATGTATACAATAATATCCAACTCAGTGGATTATTTTTATTTTCAATTATTTTTTTTGAGTATAGCTGATTTGCAGTGTTGTATTAGTTTCAGTGTACAGCAAAGTGAATCAGTTATACATATACACACACCCACTATTTTTTAGGTTCTTTTCCCAGATAGGTCATTGCAGGTTATTGAGTAGAGTTTTCTGTGTTATACAGTAAACACTTATTAATTATATCTATTTAAATATAGTAGGGTATATATGCCAATCCTAATCTTCCAATTTATCCCTCCCTCCCTTACCCTGTTGGTAATCAGAATTTTGTTTTCTATGTCCATGACTCTGTTTCAGTTTCGTAATATGTTCATTTGTACCAGTTTTCAAGATTTCCACTTATAAGTGATATCACATGACATTTGTCTTTTTCTGACTCACTTCACTCAATATGACAGTTTCTGAGTTCATCCATGTTATTGCACATGGCACTGTTTCATTCTTCTTTATGGCTGAGTAATATTCATCGTGCGTATATGTATATGTGTACATACACACACACCCGCCCCACGTCTTTATCCATTCCTCTATCAGTGGGCATTTATGCTGCTTCCATGTTCTAGCTGTTGTAAATAGTGCAAGAGTGAACATTGGGGTCCATATATCTTTTTGAATTATGGTTTTCTCTGGTTATTATTCTTGGTGATCCTGCCAAGTTTCAGTTCTTGCTTACAAACTCTGGGTCATTTGGTATTTTCTTAAGTTGTGTAGTACAGGCTGTTTAAGCTTACTTGTGCCTGTCTAGATGTGTGTTGGGAAATAGAGTGACACATTCTATTAGATGCCTTGTTTGAAGAACCCAGGAGCATGAAGTTAGCCACAGAAGACATTCTCTGTAACATGGGGGATGAAGTTCAGAGTTTGATGTACGTTTCCCAAATAAATAATGTCAATACGAAGGGCTAGTGTTTAAAGATTTTTCACTTTTTATACCACTCTCCTGCTTTGTACAACCTACATCTTGAAGCGTTCTCACATATCTTTAGAATTACATTCCTATTAGGTATGTTGACTTTTTGATACTCTACCTGAAATTGGAATCACATAATCATCCACATAATTATAGAGCAGTAATATAATTTCTGTAAGTACCAGAAGCAACTCTACCTTCTGTTTTCAGTTTTATTGCAAAAAACATTGCTTCTTCTGTTTACAAAAATGTCAGAGTATTGTTCCTGCCTTTTAGTCACTGTTGCATCAAAGAAAAGTAAGACAAATAGAAATTTACAGCTGCTGTGATTTACCTAAGCACAAGTCTAAGTGTGTTTGTCAGCTTGGAACCCAGCACAATGTTTAGCCAATAGTAGGTTCTGAATAAATATTTATACAAGAAATTACTTTGAAAATTAGTTTGATGAAAATAGTCATTTTCAACAACGTGTAATAATAATATACCCCTGTACCATTCTTTTTTTTTTTTTTTTTTTTTTTGCCGGAATCACTCTGATTTGAATAAAAGAACCTGAGGGCATTCTGTTTGTTAAGAAATAACAGCCATTTGTAAATAAGAAAAAAATACTTACACATTGTACTATCTTATCACCTTTTATATTTTTAATATGCCACTAAGGTAAAAATCCAACAACAAAATGCTTCAGGCAGTTATTGTAAGTTTGACCATATGGGTATTACTTTTGCAATCTACATGTGAAATAGGAAAACAAATCTTACACACATGTTTGATAAAACACGGACTATTTATTTGTTAAAGGTAAAGCAAGAAAATGCTACTTCAATAAATTTTTAAAACTGCAAGTCAGTAGGTTAAATATTAATTTCAATGTCTGCAATAATGGGTACTTCTGCTATTTAAGGAAGTCATTTTTCTACTTTGTAGTCAACAAGCATATTGATTAGAATTAATTCACTGCAAAAAGTCTCCCATCATTTTTAACATAAGTTTTTCCTCTTTAACAGTAGCCTGAAGCCTATCTCTTTTTTTTGAGTGTGGTCAATTTAGCAACAAATTTGCAATTAATCATTCCCTGATTGCAATGAATGATCTGTCAATAATATGCAACTCACATTGCTAAAAGGGTTATTCTGAGCTTTATTGTTTTCTTTTTGTCTCTGGAATGCTTTGACTAGCTATATTTCCTAGAATGGATTTGAATAGTTGTTTTGAGGTAATGCATGCCAGTTTTAAAGAGACACTTCAGACTGCTCTGAGGGTATTAATCAAGATATGCCCTAACTTTCTTTTGGCATTACAATATTTGGACATCTGTTCTGACTCCTTATATGTGAAACAAAACTCATACCAGATAGTAGAATAAATGAAGGGTTTCATTATCTTAAATGTCATAACATTTGTTTGAATTATCATGTGTAAATTTTAAATGCTGAAATTGTCATTTTGGTTTTGTTTCATCTATTTTGCTGTCCTTTCAAAGGACTATATGCCTGAAAAAATTCTTTTTTCTATTAAATTAATAATTTAAAAGAAATAATTTACTATTTTATGCAATAACAATGAAATTGTTGTGGATGAGCTATATATTCTGGTAATTTATAAAGCATAAATATTTTACTGAGAGAAAGTTACCCTTTTAAAGCACAAAAGGTTTCTTGTTATAATGGGAGTGTGTTTAGTGACAAATAGTACATTTTTAAAAAGCCATTTGTTGACTATTATTATAGCTCTCTTTGTGTAATGGTATTATAGATTCTTAGGCATTCACTTATTAAAGTCTTTTCCATTGTGTGTATCAGGAAAGACTTGTTTTTGAATTCCATGGTGCCACTAATTAGTGGCAACTGCATGTAGATGTTCACAGGTCAACCTGAAATATAATAGGAATGCATTTGGACTTTTCATTTAAACAACGAAAATAATTTGATTGTGATAGATATCAAAAATAATATCAAATTTGATTTTAACCACCTTAGTACCTTTGGCTTTCTGAAGGATTGTTTTTAGTTTATTTGTTGAACCATTATTGTTAATCATGGAAAGATGACTGTTTATCATGAAGCCATATCACATATATTCACTAGGCTTGCCAACAATAGTCATACTAGATACTGGATTACTGTCTATATATATGTATTTTTTTTTTCATTTCACATTAGGGTGAAAGAATAGTATATAATTTAAGTTCCATAAAATGATTTAACTAAATCATGGAAGCAAAGTAGTGTTTTACAGACATTTAATTTTGAATATCTTTAGAAAGCCATAGGTGCTTTCAACCTTCTATTTTCATATTTAATGTCAGAGTCAGTGATGCTTGGCCTAGCAAACCATTTCAGTCCAAGGTGCCCCATAATATTTTGCTTGTGAGACTAATTTTAAGTGGTTATAATTCTTAATTGAAAGCTATTTTTATAAATGTTTGTAATTTGAAAAGAGATAAAGTGTAAATTTATCTTTTTATATTTGGAAAAACTGAGAGATTTTGTACTTCTTTTAAATAATGGGATCCTGAGTTAAGACCAGCACAAAACTGAAAAAATTATCCCATTGGAAATATTAAATATGGTTTGTCCTAAGCTATGCATATGTTTTGAGTTAGACATGTAAAATCTTGTCATTTTATGAAGCACTAAATAAACTAAAATACCAGATTACCATGTAGGATAAAATTATAAATACTAAATGTACTAAAGATTTACTCTTTAAAGGACAATTTTTATAAGACAATACATTTTAGTCATACATCTTCTCTAAGCAGGGAGGATTTATAGTTTGAGTTGGAAAGCACTTTTATATGTTTAAACATTCAAAGCCCCTAAAAGATTGAAACTAATATGTTGGTACCAAAATATGGAACTTTTTCCCCATTCAGATATTTATGGCATTTGATTAAGATCAATTGCTAACATCTGTTGGATCATAGAAAAAGCGTGATGTTGAGAAAAACATCTACGTCTGCTTTATTGACTATGTCAAAGCCTTTGATTATGTGGATCACAACAAACTGTGGAAAATTCTTCAAGAGACAGCAATACCAGACCACCTGACCAGCCTCCTGAGAAATCTGTATGCAGGTCAAGAAGCAATAGTTAGAACTGGACATGGAAAACAGACAGGTTCCAAATCAGGAAAGGATTACATCAAGGCTGTATATTATCACCCTGTTAGTTTAACTTCTATGCAGAATACATCATGCAAAATGCCAGGCTGGATGAAGCACAAGCTGGAATCAAGATTACTGGGGAAAATGTCAATAACCTCAGAATGCAGATGAAACCACCCTTATGGCAGAAAGCAAAGAAGAACTAAAGAGCCTCTTGATGAAAGTGAAAAAAGGAGAGTGAAAAAGTTGGCTTAAAAACTTCAGAAAACTAAGATCATGGCATCCAGTCCCATCAATTCATGGCAAATAGATAAACAATTGAAATAATGAGAGACTTTATTTTTGGGGACTCCAAAATCACTGCAGATGTTGACTGCATTCATAAAATTAAAGCATGCTTGCTCCTTGAAGGAAATACTATGACCAACCTAGACGGCATATTAAAAAGCAGAGACATTATTTGCCAACAAAGGTCCATCCAGTGAAAGCTATGGTTTTCCAGTAGTCACATATGGATGTGAGAGTTGGACTATGAAGAATGCTGAGCACCCAAGAATTGATTTTTTGAACTGTGGTATTGGAGAAGACCCTTGAGAGTCCCTTGGACTGCAAGGAGACCCAACCACTCAATCCTAAAGGAAATCAGTCCTGAGTATTTGTTGGAAGGACTGATGCTGATGCTGAAACTCCAATACTTTGGCCACCTGATGTGAAGAACTGACTCATTGGAAAAGGTCCTGATGCTGGGGAAAATCGATGGCAGGAGGAAAAGGGGACAACAGAGGATGAGATGGTTGGATGGCATATCTGATCGATGGACATGAGTTTGAGCAAGCTCCAGAAGTTGGTGATGGACAAGGAAGCCTGGCATGCTGCAGTCCATGGGGTTGCAAAGAGTCGGACACGATTGAGTAACTGAACTAAACTGACAAGTTTTACATTAGTAAATCCAAAAAAATGAAAAAAGAAAATAATCGTTTTCATTATCAAGTATTTTCTATATTGCTGTTAGTTTGACTGCTTTACCAAATTATTTTCTAACTTAATCCTGACCATAACTTCGAAGAGTAGAAAAAATTTCCCCAGGATTCCACTGCTAGTTAATGATGAAGAAAATATTTAAAGTAAGAATTATTTAATACTGAGTCATGTTTGATTTTTTTCCAACTGAAAAATTGAATGGTTGTTCATTTAATGTATAAAAAAAATAAGAATAGACATTCCTCGAATCATGAAGTAGCAAAATCTGAATTATTCATATACATATAAGCATTCCATAAATTTATTCATATATGTAATTTTAAGTTTTATCTAAGCTGATGATTTCCAGTTTTCAATCAATCAATTCAGTCGCTCAGTCTTGTCCGACTATTTGTGACCCCATGAACCACAGCACACCAGGCCTCCCTGTCCATCACCAACTCCCAGAGTCCCCCTAAACCCATGTCCATTGAATCGGTGATGCCATCCAACCATCTCATCCTCTGTCGTCCACTTCTCCTCCTGCCCTCAGTCTTTCCCTGCATCAGGGTCTTTTCAAATGAGTCAGCTCTTCGCATCAGGTGGCCAAAGTATTGGAATTTCAGCTTCAACATTAGTCCTTATAATGAACACCCAGGACTGATCTCCTTTAGGTTGGACTGGTTGGATCTCCTTGCAGTTCAAGGGACTCTCAAGAGTCTTCTCCAACATCGAGTTCAAAAGCATCAATTCTTCGGTGCTCAGCCTTCTTTATAGTCCAACTCTCTTATCCATACATGATAACTGGAAAAACTATAGCCTTGACTGAACAGACCTTCGTTGACAAAGTATTGTCTCTGCTTTTTAATATGCTGTCTAGGTTGGTCTTAACTTTCCTTCCAAGTATCTTTTAATTTCGTGGCTGCAATCACCATCCACAGTGATTCTGGAGCCCCACAAAAATAAAATCAGCCACTGTTTCCATGGTTTCTCCATCTATTTGCCATGAAGTGATGGGACCAGATTCCAATGATCTTAGTTTTTGTTAATGTTGAGCATTAAGCCAACTTTTTCACTCTCCTTTTTCACTGTCATCAAGAGGCTCTTTAGTTCTTCATTTACTTCCATACGGGTGGTGTGATCTGCATATGTGAGGTTATTGATATTTCTCCCAGCAATCTTGATTCCAGCTTGTGTTTCTTCCAGCCCAGCGTTTCTCATGATGTACTCTGCATATAAGTTAAATAAGCAGGGTGACAATATACAGCCTTGAAGTACTCCTTTTCCTATTTGGAACCAGTCTGTTGTTCCATGTCCAGTTCTAACTCTTGCTTCCTGACCTGCATACAGATTTCTCAGGAGGCAGGTCAGGTGGTCTGGTATTCTCAACTCTTTCAGAATTTTCCACAGTTTATTGTGATCCACACAGTCAAAGGCTTTGGCATAGTCAATAAAGCAGAAATAGATGTTTTTGTGGAGAATTTTAAGGATCACTTTACTAGCAATTGTGAGATGAGTGCAATTGTGCAGTAGTTTGAGCATTCTTTGGCATTGCCTTTCTTTGGGATTGGAATGAAAACTGACCTTTTCCAGTCCTGTGGCCACCGCTGAGTTTTCCAAATTTGCTGGCATATTGAGTGCAGCACTTTCACAGCATCATCTTTTAGGATTTGAAATAGCTCAATCGGAAGCCAGTTTTCAAAGAAAACATAAATTCTAGAAAAAATCAGTTTTTTAATACTATAGCAACATATCACATAAGTTTAGATTTGATATTCTAATATTCTTAATATTTTCTAGTTAACACAGACTCTCATATTAATAATAGTCTCCAGTCTACTGTACTGTTTTGTTATTTAAAAGTCATTCATGACACCATGACATAATTATAGTTTCATATAAGTTCGTAAATTACAGAAATAACTTTAAGTAGGCTTTTAGCCATTAAGCCTTTCAAAGACATAGGCAATGACTCTAGTCAAATCGCATATTTTACTGTAATATTTAGGTGAAGCTTTGTGTGTTAGGTGTTTATATAATTTTTATATATGACCTACACTTGAACAAGTCAGGAACTCACTACAAAATCTTATAGGACTAAAATTCTACTTTTCATGATGGGGCTGGACTTTTGGCGACCACACAAATATTCAATTTTTGTTGTTGTTCAGAATGTTGCTTATGCAGTTGTGTTTGTTTATTCATTGTATACACTTTTATAAACTAGATGTTAAATTTCAATGCAAAGTTTAGCAAAAAGTTTCAGTATGATCACAGAGGGTTTTGTTGTCTCTTATGAACTTCCTAATCTTATTCTATCTCAGTTGGAGGGAGATATCTTATCAATCAAATTAAGTTCAGTCACTGAGTCGTATCCGACTCTTTGCAACCCCATGAATCTCAGCACTCCAGGCCTCCCTGTCCATCACCAACTCCCGGGGTTCACCCAAACTCACGTCCATCAAGTCAGTGATGCCATCCAGCCATCTCATCCTCTGTCGTCCTCTTCTCCTGCTGCCCCCAATCCTTCCCAGCATCAGAGTCTTTTCCAATGAGTCAACTCTTCGCATGAGGTGGCCAAAGTACTGGAGTTTCAGCTTTAGCATCATTCCTTCCAAAGAAATCGCAGGGCTGATCTCCTTCAGAATGGATCTCCTTGCAGTCCAAGGGACTCTCAAGAGTCTTTCCCAACACCACAGTTCAAAAGCATCAATTCTTTGGCGCTCAGCCTTCTTCACAGTCCAACTCTCACATCCATACATGACCACTGGAAAAACCATAGCCTTGACTAGACGGACCTTTGTTGGCAAAGTAATGTCTCTGCTTTTCAATATGCTATCTAGCATGGTCATAACTTTCCTTCCAAGGAGTAAGCATCTTTTAATTTCATGGCTGCAGTCACCATCTGTAGTGATTTTGGAGCCCAAAAAAATAAAGTCAAATTACCCAAACCCAAAACCATTGAATCATTTCTAATCCTTTCTTCCTGCTTAGCACTCAGTCAGTGCCTAAGCAATCAATCAATCAATCATCAGGTATTGATAAAGTATTGACCTTATATTATTTCATGAGCAAGTACGTTCCTTTCCACCCTTACTATTATATATATTGCAATTCTAACTCAGCAGTTATATTGTATCTCCCTAATATTGAGCCCACCAAATAAATCATTCATACAGTGTCCAAGTGATAGTTCTAAAATGCAAACAAGATGCCTGGTATAAGACATTTCTGTAGTTTCATGGTTTTAGAATGAAGTCTCATCTTCCTAACATGAATAGTCTTTACTTTTAAGATCCAGTTGTGTAGAGTTAGTAAAAAGGAATGTGAGGACTGAATTCCAAGAAAGGTTATTATTGAAGTGATATGCAGAAAAGTAATGAAGTAATCCAAGATGAAATGACCTGGAAAATAGAAGGAAAACCAGGAATTGAGTTGGTCTGATACAAATCAATGAAGGAGAGTATTAAAGGAATAAAACAAATTAGAATCCGATTTACCTTGAGATCAAGGCTATCATTGATGAGGGACTGATAAATTACACTCTAGATGGCAATAGGGTAGGGAGTAAAAGTAGAGAAAGCAAAGAGGGAAATCATAGTTGAAAATTTTAAGTTGTGATATTGAAAGCCAGACTTCAGTATGGCCAGAGAGACTGACAAAGTGAAGTCAAAAAGTCTAGTCAGTATTTTTAAGAAGTTTGAGTAAAAAGTGAGAAGAAAAGTGTCAATATTTTGTAGTACAGGAGTTAAGGGATTATTGTTTACTTTATGGATACCAATTTTATGGTATTTTTAAGCAATTTTATGGAGAAGGCAATGGCACCCCATTCCAGCACTCTTGCCTGGAAAATCCCATGGACGGAGGAGCCTGGTGGCTGCAGTCCATGGGGTCGCTAAGAGTGGGACAAGACTGAGCGACTTCACTTTCACTTTTCACTTTCATGCATTGGAGAGGGAAATGGCAACCCACTCCAGTGTTCTTGCCGGGGGAGCCTGGTGGGCTGCTGTCTATGGGGTCGCACAGAGTCAGACACAACTGAAGCGACTTAGCAGCAGCAGCAGCAGCAAGCAATTTTAATGTTATAGAAAAAGAGCCAATAAAGAGGAAGAGGATGAGGTACTGTAGAGAAAGAGTATAAACTCCTGAGGTATTGTGATTCTTAAGAGATCGGTAAGAGATAGGATCTAAGCACGGGTTTGGGGGCTGATCTTGGAATGGATGAAGGGGACCTGTGTTAGAGGGGAAGAAAACTTGTATATTTGGAAATTTCCTTTGGTAAGCTGTGTGTGTGTGTGTGTGTGTTATAGACAATAAGTCCACCTTCACAGGTGTGAAAAGAGTAAGAATGTCTAATATGTCCAAAAGGTCAAAGTCATTCAGTTAAAAACTGTAGACCAACTAGCTTATTTTGGAGTAAAATTCAGTTTAAAGGATGAGCCAAACAGAATTATTTTCCTTGAACACAACTCATATGAACTCGTCTCTAGCACCTCTAAACTCCCCAGTTCCAACAGCACTCAATGGCTTCCCTTGCATTATGTTGCCTTCTTCATCCTTCCATTCTTTTTGATGACATAGCCCCACAAGGTGTGCATCAGATATATTATATTCCCATTCAGATATTATATCCTCCCTCTGGATATTATATTTTATGTTGTTTTATTATGGTAAAAAAAAAAAACACTGAGATTCAGCCTCTTAACAAAATTTGAAGTGTCCAATATATACTGACGCAATGGCACCCCACTCCAGTACTCTTGCCTGGAAAATCCCATGGACGGAGGAGCCTGGTAGGCTGTAGTTCATGGGGTCGCTAAAGAGTCAGACATGACTGAGGGACTTCACTTTCACTTTTCACTTTCATGCATTGGAGAAGGAAATGGCAACCCACTCCAGTGTTCTTGCCTGGGGAATCCCAGGGACGGTGGGCTGCCGTCTATGGGGTCGCACAGAGTCGGACACAACTGAAGCGACTTAGCAGCAGCAGCAGCATATACTAACTCAGGTACAGTGTTGTTCAGCAAATCTCTAAAGTATATTCATATTATTTGACTGACAGTTTATGCCCTTGAATTAGTAACTTTGTGTTTTCCTCTCCCCAGCCCCTGACAACCACCATTCCACTGTTTGATTCTATGAAGTTGACTCTTTTAGGTATCTCATAAGAAATGGAATTATTTGTGTAATAGTGCTTTTCTCCAAAATTCAATTTAAGAGGTATCTGAACTTTCCATTTGCAATAGATAGAGAAAGAGAAAAAGAAGTGGGCAAACATCAGAGGAAGAAGTTGTGAGTCCTTGGGTGATAAGAGTGTGTCCTATCACAATTAGTGTTGTATACATTACAACACGTAAGGGTTACAGGTCTTTATTTGCCACTATGATAAATCTTTTGTAGGACAAACAATTTTGTTTTGGAGTTGTGTGACAGACGGAAAGGACAACTTTCCCTTATAATGTTAACTTTTCCTAGATACTAAGTAAACTTTTTTTTATTATTATTATGTTAGAAGGAAAGTACTTTTGTCTCTGAAATCTCTTATAAACTTACTTACCAATATTACTAATTCATAAGGGTAATGTTATAGCCCTTTATCCTCATTAACGTTACTAGTTTACTGATGTGGGAGTTCTGTAGTCACTTTGTATGATGTTCTTTGTAGCACTAAGGCAAAAAGTATCTTGGGTGAGGGATTTTGGAGTCAAGTTCTTCTACCTTAGATGAATCAGGAACCTCTGATTATGGTCTCAAGCTACCGACTTACTGATTTTATTCTCTTCAAGGAGAGAATATGATTACAGGAAACGACAGCTAATGTTATATTTGTTCTTAAGGACAAATAATAAGGGCAAATTTATTTATTTAATGATTACCAGTCAACTTCACTTTGTGCTTACTGTTACATTGCAAATAGAATTATGGACGCAAGCAGTGTCTCCTGATTCTCTAAATAATAATAGTTGTTTTAGGAAATATGCTGATAGCATTAACAGCAGTTAATGGTGAAATACCTCTTGACAAGAATATGATCAAAAGGAACATTAAGTGACCTATCCATATTGCTGGATTAAATAAGGGGGTCACACCATGAGCAATGGACTGGGTGATGAAAGACTGAAGTCATTTGTCCATCTGGTGAGGTGTGTCACCTCAGGAAGGGCCATTAAACCCAGATAGATATTTGCATTCTGAAATAAAGATATTAATATCTGTCTTTTCTATCAAAAAATGTAAATATGTAATTTTGTAAAATGCATGGGGACAAAATAGATAATTTTCCAGAAATCCCTTAAAAATCATGTATCTGTACAAATATAGCATTTTGAATTTTACACATAAGGAAAAATAGTTAAGGGAAATATTTCCCAGAAATCACCATGACAGAATTTGTAGACTCCCTGTCATTATGTTTTCAGAGGAACAAGTTGCTCCCTGATGACTCAGACTATAAAGAATCTGACTGCAATGCAGGAGACTCAGGTTTGATCCCTGGGTTGGAAAGATCCCTGGGAGTAGAAAATGGCAACCCACTCCAGGATTCTTGCTGGAAAATTCCATAGACAAAGGAGCTTGGTGGGCTATAGTCCATGGAATTTCAAAGAATTGGACACAACTGAGTGGCTAACATTTTCACTTTTCATTGTCATGTTTTCAGAGGAATGAGTTGCTTGGGAAGTTATCACCTATGTTTTCTTCTATTGTATTTGACTTCATGAAGCAATTACAAAATGACAAATCAGAGAATCCTTTTTTTTTTTTTTGGCTGGACATCTAGTGTTCAGACACTACTGTGGCCATCAAGATGTTTTAAAGAATCAGGCTTCTTATTTTTTTCCTTTGCAATTTTAAGCAGTGACTTTTATCCTTATGTTTTCAAGTTATCTGCTTATACCTCTTAGGAATTACATCCAATTTCCTGTGATTAAATTTGTGGTGAGACTGGTGGTGGTAAAGGATGGAAAGGAGCTATATCTAGATCAGTTTGTTGCCATAAAGAGGAACCTTGAGGATTTAGGGTTTGCTTGCTTCTGCTTGATCACGTGTTTATTAGCTCGGTGGGTACACAGCTGCCCAGATGAGATGAGAGTTCCATTGGTTAAAAAGAGGAGGGAAATACATATTGGAAAGGCATCAGACGGCATCTGCCACAGCCCAGTTTAACCCTGTTAGAACCAAAATGCCATGGGTAGGTATACAGTTCTAGGAAAGGGGTATCTTGGAGAAAAAAAGATGAAATCTACCTTTTAGTGTGTGTGTATTTAGAAAGACAGAAAATGAGGACAGATAGATAGGAAAGAGAAGGTGGAGGGGCAGGAATGGGAAAGAGGACAGGAAAATGAAATGCAGTACAGTACTCCAGTGAGTTTGTCCTCTAAGATAGACCAGGTAAAAATAGCATACATTGTCACCTTCAGGTACCTACTGAAACCAACCATTTCTTAGTATCATTTTTAAGACATAAAGAACATAGTCTCATTTGGAAATCATTTTTTAATAAAGCTAAAATAATTTTGGAAGCAGTTGGCCTTTGAAGACAGTGGATTTTTATTTTCCTGTGTGGATGTGTCTCTGTGTGTGACTACTCCAACTTGATGACCTATGATAGGTTATACAAACTGATGAAACGTCGCTGTTTTCTTTACCATAGTATTTACCTTATAGAGTCACATGGTATTGTTGTTGCTGTTCAGTCACCAAATCATGTCTTACTCTCTGTGACACCATGAACTGAAGCATGCCATACTTCCCTGTCTTTCACTAACTCTCTAAGTTTGCTCAACCTCATGTCCATTGAGTCAGTGATGCCATCTAACCATTTTATCCTCTGTCACTCCCATCTCCTCTTGCCCTCAGTCTTTCAAGCATCAGAGTCTTTTCCAGTGAATTGTCTGTTTGCATCAGGTGGTCAAAGTATTGGACTTTGAGCTTCAGCATCAGTCCTTCCAATGAATATTCAGGGTTCATATCCTTTAGGATTGACTGGTTTGATCTCCTTGCAGTCCAAGGGACTCTCAAGAGTCTTCTGCAACACCACAGTTCAAAAGCATCAATTTTTTGGTGCTCAGCCTTCTTTATGGTCCAACTCTCACATCCATACATGACTACTGGAAACACCATAGTTTTGACTATACGAACTTTGTTGGTAGAGTGATGTCTCTGCTTTTTAATACGCTGCCTAGGTTTGTCATAGCTTTCTTCCAAGGAGCAAACATCTTTTAATTTCATGGCTGCAGTCACTGTCCACAATGATTTTGTAGCTCAAGAGAATAAAATCTGTCACTGTTTGCACTTTTCCCCCATCTGTTTGCCAAGAAGTGATGGGGGACCAGATGCCATGATCTTTGTTTTTTGAAAGTTGAGTTTTCAGCCAGCTTTTTCACTCTTCTCTTTCACCATCATCAAGAGGCTCTTTAGTTCACTCTCTGCCATTAAAGTGGTATCATCTGCATATCTGAGGTTGTTGATATTTCTCCCAGCCGTCTTGATTCCCACTTGTGATTCATCCAGCCTGGCATTTCACATGATGTGCTCTACATAAAAGTTAAATAAGCAGGGTGACAATATACAACCTTGACCTACTCCTTTCATAAGACTGATTCAAAGGAACCAGTCCTTTGTTCCATGCCCAGGACTAACTGTTGCTTCTTGACCTGCATACAGGTTTCTCAGGAGGCAGATCAGGTAGTCTGGTATTCCCATCTCTTTCAGAATTTTCCACAGTTTATTGTGATCCACACAGTCAAAGGCTTTATCTTAGTTAATAAAGCAAAAGTAGATTTTTTTTTTCTGAAACTATCTTGCTTTTTTGGTGATACAATGGATGTTGGCAATGTGATCTCTGGTTTGGCCTTTTCTAAATTCAGCTTGAACATCTGGAAGTTCTGGGTCCATGTACTGTTGAAGTGTGGGTTGGAGAATTTTGAGCCTGGCTTGGAGAATCTTCAGACATACTTTATTATTTTATGACTGTTTTAATCACACCTCTGGTCAGAAGTCTCATGTAAATGTCATCACCTCACAGTACCAAATCCCATCTTCTAAATCATCAGAATCAGTTATAGATGAGACTCAGAAAAAAATTATTTATTGTATAAAACTAGAAACCAAGTTAACTGCTTTCTATGGTGATGAAACAAGCACAGTGTAACAGTTAAACATTCCTCCTTGAAAGAAAGGGCAAGATAGCACAGGGTCATCGACCCCAAGCAATATCAATACTTGAGTTGGAAACATCTGCAAGAAGTTTACAAGGTTGTCAGAATTAGGTTTTAATACCTTCTAGGAATTAGGTGGCCACCTTTCAGCCTACAGATGACATCATGAAAAATACTGACTTATATGTAAAGAGGAAACCTAAGTAAATCACAGAAATTTAGAAAATTGTCATGATGTTGCTTCTTCCAAAAACTGCTAGGCCAGTAATTCACACATAGTCCTTTAAAACCTTCAAAGAACAAACTCTTTGCTTTATTAACTATTGTAAGCCATAAAATGGAAACCTGACTCCCTTTATTAAGCCAACAAAAAGAATATCAATATCTGACAAAAATCTGCCTATGAAATAATCTTGTCTGTAGCTATCAATGTAATGTTCTCAAATAAAATATTAACAGAAAATATATGGTGTATTTCAGATATTCAGGTAAAGAGTGTCAGGAGAACACAGATTAACTGCAGGTGGGAAATATATTATAGGACTGTAATCTCTTATTCAAAATTTCAAAACTAACAAAGCTCAGAAAACTAATCTTTTCATTATTTACTTTGTGAGATGTATAATCTGAACTGGCATATTCTTTGCAGTGTTAATTTATCTTTCTTTAAGTCAATATCCATATGTCTTAGTACAGAAATATGTGAATTTTACAATATGTTGTTCCTGACCCTTTGGGTTTGTTATTTAATGTATCTTTTATGAATAGTGTAACTTTTCTGAAGTCCACAAAGTTTTAAATACCAAAGCCCAACTGTCTCTTAAGTGCTTCATCTAATGCATATAGGAATTTATTTAATTTACTAAACCAGTAAACCAAAAGAGAAAATCATGTGACTCTCAAAGTGATAAATATATTTCTGTAATAATAAGAGCTAGCATTTATTTGCTTGCTTTATAATGTCAGGCACGATTTTATTAGAACATCCACATCTTCATAGTAAAGCAGGTAGTACTAGTATCATTCCTATTTTAGAAATGGGAAATTAGAAACACTAATAGCCTAAGCAACTTTTTAAGGTCAAAGATCCAGTTAAGGTTACAGCAGGTCTCAAACTCAGGAAGTTTAACTCCAGAGTCCAAGTTCTCAACCTCTCTGCTATCGTCAGTCAGTGTCTAGTGATTATTTTAATAATTCATCCATTCAGTCAATCACAATTTGAGTGCTTGTTCTTTCGTAGGCTAGTAAAATGATATGATATCCCATTCTGTGATATGGAAGTGAATTAGACACATAGAAAATGTGTATACTCACTGAGCCTACATCACCTTGCACAGTACTTAAGAGGAGAAGATGATAAAAAAGCTGTAAAAGACAAATACATAGCCTGTCAGATTGTGTTAGCATGCTGTGTGTAAGATGATCATTGGTATTATAGAAAAATAAAGCAAGAAAGGGAGACAACTCTTAATAAAATATAACTGAATAAAACATCTCTAAGTCTGATAAAAACATAATTTCTCAAAAGTGAAGAAAGCATTTTGAGTAATAACAACATATTACATATATTATTATTAAATTAAATATGCAAAATGTGTACCAGCATTTCCATTTGGTATTGTTCTGGGTGTACTATGTAAAGCAATTAGATAAGAAAAAAGACTTAGAGGTGGAAATGTCTGAAAGGAGCTGGAGCATGTTTATAGATGGTAGGACTGAGTTCCAAGAAAAACTCAATCAATTGAAGGGAACCATATAAAATAACAGAATTATAAGGTTTAAAAGATTAATAATAAATAATAAAAATGTTTTCTATATTAAACATAGCTAGTTAAAAAGACAAAATAATAAAGAATCATATTATGGTAAATACAAAAGTCAGATAAGTATAAAGTATGTATGAGATTAATAAAAATATATAGGACTTAATGTGAAGAAAATTTTGGACCCTACTAAAAATCATATGAGAAAATATAGTAAGCAGAGAAATACATCTTAAAAAATAGCATGTAATATTATAAAACATTCTAATTCTTCCAAAATTATCTATCAAATCAGATCTAATTGCAACACCCAAGGATTTTAGCTGAATATTCATAGCAAGGTAATGTGAATAAAAATGATGTCAAATTTTACCAAATCTTCTAAATAATCATACATTTTTAAAAGAGTTAAATGAGGAATATGATCCTTGCCCCAAAAATATGAAAATTGATTACAGAATTACAATAATTGAAATAATTTGGTATACTGGTTCAGAGTAACAGAGAAATGCAGAGATGGACATTTATTATATATAAGTGTGTCTTTCAAACAAAGAGGGAAACATGAACTGTTGACAAACTCGTATTAACATAAATAATATGTATTTTGGCAAAAATTCGGCAAAATTTCTGCTTAACTCTTATGCCAAAATAATATGAAATGATTCAGATATTACACTGTAAAATATGAAGTCATAATGTTGCAGGAAGGTGGACCCCTTCCAGGGCCCAAAACTGGGCTCTTGTCTAACACTCGGAAATGAATTGTCCGAGGAGACACATGTGCTGACAAAGCAAGAGATTTTATTGGGAAAGCACGTCCGGGTGGAGAGCAGTAGGGTAAGGGAACCCAGGAGAACTGCTCTGCCGCGTGGCTCTCGCAGTCTCAGGCTTTATGGTGATGGGATTAGTTTCCTGTGGTCTTTGGCCAATCATTCTAATTCAGAGTCTTTCCTGGTGGTGCACTCATCGCTCAGCCAAGATGGATGCTAATGAGAGGGATTCGGGGAAGTGGACAGACATGTGGTGTTTCCTTTAGACCTTTCCTGAACTCTTCTGGTTGGTGGTGGCTTATTAGTTCCGTATTCCTTATCAGGATCTCTTGTCATAAAACTCATGCAAATGGTTACTGTGGTGCCTGGCTAGGTTGGGAGGTTTCAATCAGTGTGCTTCCCCTAACAATAATGGCAAGATATACAAAAAGTAGTATTATTCCTAAATTGGAGAAAAGAAAGAGATTTCTAAGCATGACTCAAAACTCAGAAAATGTTGATATAACTGAAATACAGTTTAAACTCTACAAAGTAAAAAGTAAAAAAACAGACTTGTGAAATATTTGCAATGCATGACTTTTTCTATATTAGTGAAAAGGGCATGAAATGCCTGCATTCTAAAGATATTTCTTTTATTCAATTGATAATTCTATATCCCTTTCTCATATGGTCTGGGATGATTAAAAGTTCTGTAATCCTATTTCCTAATTTGTAATGCTAGATAACAATAGTTAGCTCATAAAATTTTTTATGGGATTAAATTAAACACTACATATAAAGCTTTTAAAACAGTGCTTCAGTAGTTCAGTTCAGTTCAGTTCAGTTGCTCAGTCATGTCCAACTCTTTGCGACCCCATGAATTGCAGCACGCAAGGCCTCCCTATCCATCACCATCGCCCGGAGTTCACTCAGACTCACGTCCATCGAGTCAGTGATGCCATCCAGCCATCTCATCCTCTGTCATCCCCTTCTACTCCTGCCGCCAATCCCTCCCAGCATCAGAGTCTTGTCCAATGGTCAACTCTTCGCATGAGGTGGCCAATGTACTGGAGTTTCAGCTTTAGCATCATTCCTTCCAAAGATTTCCCAGACCTGATCTCCTTCAGAATAGACTGGTTGGATCTCCTTGCAGTCCAAGGGACTCTCAAGAGTCTTCTCCAACACCACAGTTCAAAAGCATCAGTTCTTCGTTGCTCAGCTTTCTTCACAGTCCAACTCTCACATCCATGCATAACCACTGGAAAAACCAAAGCCTTGACAAGACAGACTTTGTTGGCAAAGTAATGTCTCTGCTTTTGAATATGCTATCTAGGTTGGTCATAACTTTCCTTCCAAGGAGGAAGCGTCTTTTAATTTCATGGCCGCAGTCACCATCTGCAGTGAGTTTGGAGTCCAGAAAAATAAAGTCGGCCACTGTTTCCACTGTTTCCCCATCTATTTCCCATGAAGTGATGGGACTGGATGCCATAATCTTTGTTTTCTGAATGTTGAGCTTTAAGTCAACTTTTTCACTCTCCACTTTCACTTTCATCAAGAGGCTTTTGAGTTCCTCTTCACTTTCTGCCATAAGGGTGGTGTCATCTGCATATCTGAGGTTACTGATATTTCTCCCGGTAATCTTGATTCCAGCTTGTGCTTCTTCCAGCCCAGCGTTTTTCATGATGTACTCTGCATATAAGTTAAATAAGCGGAGTGACAATATATAGCCTTGACGTACTCCTTTTCCTATTTGGAACCAGTCTGTTGTTCCATGTCCAGTTCTAACTGTTGCTTCCTGACCTGTGTACAAATTTCTCAAGAGGCAGGTCAGGTGGTCTGGTATTGCTGTCTCTTGAAGAATTTTCCACAGTTGATTGTGATCCACACAGTCAAAGGCTTTGGCATACTCAATAAAGCAGAAATAGATGCTTTTCTGGAACTCTCTTGCTTTTTCCATGATCCAGCAGTTGTTGGCAATTTGATCTCGGGTTCCTCTGCCTTTCTAAGACCAGCTTGATCATCTGGAAGTTCATGGTTCACGTATTGCTGAAGCCGGGCTTGAAGAATTTTGAATATTACTTTACTAGTATGTGAGATGAGTGCAATTGTGTGGTAGTTTGAACATTCTTTGGCATTGGTTTTCTTTGGGATTGGAATGAAAACTGACCTTTACCAGTCCTGTGGCTACTGCTGAGTTTTCCAAATTTGCTGGCATATTGAGTATAGCACTTTCACAGAATCATCTTTCAAGATTTGAAATAGCTCAACTGGAATTCCATCACCTCCACTAGCTTTGTTCGTAGTGATGCTTTCTAAGGCCCAATTGACTTCACATTCCAGGATATCTGGCTCTACATCAGTGATCACACCATCGTGATTATCTTGGTCGTGAAGATCTTTTTTGTACAGTTCTTCTGTGTATTCTTGCCACCTCTTCTTAATATCTTCTGCTTCTCTTAGGTCCATACCATTTCTGTCCTTTATTATGCCCATCTTTGCATGAAATGTTCCCTTGGTATCTCTAATTTTCTTGAAGAGATCTCTAGTCTTTCCCATTCTATTGTTTTCCTCTATTTCTTTGCATTGATCGCTGAGGAAGGCTTTCTTATCTCTTCTTGCTATTCTTTGGAATCTGCATTCAGATGCTTGTATCTTTCCTTTTCTCCTTTGCTTTTCGCTTCTCTTCTTTTCACAGCTATTTGTAAGGCCTCCTCAGACAGCCATTTTGCTTTTTTGCATTTCTTTTCCATGGGGATGGTCTTGATCCCTGTCTCCTGTATAATGTCACGAACCTCATTCCATAGTTCTTCAGGCACTCTATCTATCAGATCTAGTCCCTTAAATCTATTTCTCACTTCCACTGTATAATCATAAGGGATTTGATTTAGGTCATACCTGAATGGTCTAGTGGTTTTCCCTACTGTCTTCAATTTTAATCTGAATTTGGCAATAAGGAGTTCATGATCTGAGCCACAGTCAGCTCCTGGTCTTGTTTTTGTTAACTGTATAGAGCTTTTCCATCTTTGGCTGCAAAGAATATAATCAATATGATTTCAATGTTGATCATCTGGTGATGTCCATATGTAGGGTCTTCTCTTGTGTTGTTGGAAGAGGGTGTTTGCTATGACCAGTGCATTTTCTTGACAAAACTCTATTAGCCTTTGCCCTGCTTCATTCTGTACTCCAAGGCCAAATTTGCCTGTTATCTCTTGACTTCCTACTTTTGCATTCCAGTCCCCTATAATGAAAAGGACATCTTTTTTGGGTGTTAGTTCTAAAAGGTCTTGTAGGTCTTCATAGAACCGTTCAACTTAAACTTCTTCAGCATTACTGGTTAGGGCATAGACTTGAATCACTGTGATATTGAATGGTTTGCCTTGGAAATGAACAGAGATCATTCTGTCGTTTTTGAGATTTCATCCAAGTACTGCATTTCGGACTCTTTTGTTGACCATAATGGCTACTCCATTTCTTCTGAGGGATTCCTACCTGCAGTAGTAGATGTAATGGTCATCTGAGTTAAATTCACCCATTCCAGTCCATTTGAGTTCGCTGATTCCGAGAATGTCGACGTTCACTCTTGCCATCTCTTATTTGACCACTTCCAATTTGCCTTGATTCATGGACCTGATATTCCAGGTTCCTATGCAATATTGCTCTTTACAGCATCGGACATTACTTCTATTACCAGTCACATCCACAACTGGGTATTATTTTTGCTTTGGCTCCATCCCTTCATTCTTTCTGGAGTTATTTCTCCACTGATCTCCAGTAGCATATTGGGGTCAGCATACTGCTGACCTGGGGAGTTCCTCTTTCATTATCCTATCATTTTACCTTTTCATACTGTTCATGAGGTTCTCAAGGCAAGAATACTGAAGTGGTTTGTCATTCCATTCTCCAGTGGACCACATTCTGTCAGTAGTAGTAAATATTTAAGTACTATTTCCTCACTATGGTTATTAACATAAATAGTTTCTTAATGTACATAGACCAAATGGATAACATACTTAAGTAGGTAGTTCACAAATCAATAAATATGAACAAAATCATATGAAAAGATCATCAACTTCAATCAACAATGACAAAACTTTATTTAAACAATTGTGTCAATACTTTTTAGCCCATCAAATTCAGAAGTTGATAATCTTAATGATGACTAGTCACGTTAGACACTGTTAGTGGGAATGTGTTAACATTTTAGAGAGTAATTTTTCACTACACAATAAAACATAATACTTACCTACACTTTCAGCCAGGAATTCCACTTCTGAGTATTTGTTGTAAATATATATTCACAGAGATGCATGAAGGTTGTATATAATTTGGTAACAAAACATTATATATTAATTTTGGTAGCAAAATAGTAAACCCAAACCACTACAAAAAGGAGATAGCTGCATAAATAATAGCACATCTATTAAAGGCAATAGGCTACTGGCATTAAAAACATTAGGAAAATTCCTGTTTCCTGGATATGTATATGCTTTATTGATAAGTGAAAAAAAATCCAAGTTTCAGCACAGTTCGTATGTCTATTTTTGTAAATATACAGTTGTGCATATGTATTTTCATACATTTATGATTTTTAGATAGGCTGTTTTCAAAATGATGCATAGAAAGGACCTTGGTTATTATCTCTCAGAATTAAAATTGGGGAAAAGTGGGTCTTTCACATTTCATATACTTTTATATACATTGAATTTTAAATATTGCTTTTATTTAATGTATATTGGCTTCCCTGATGGCTCAGATGGTAAAGAATCTGCCTGCCATGCAGGAGACTCAGGTTCAATACCTGGGTCGGGAAGATCCCTTGGAAAAGAGAATGGCTACCCACTCCAATATTCTTGCCTGGATAATTCCATGGACAGAAGAGCCCGGCAGGCTACAGTACATGGGATTGCAAAGAGTTGGACATGACTGAGCAACTAACTAACTAATACTACATATCAGTCCCTGGGTCTGAAAGTTCCCCTAGAGGAGGGCATGGCAACCCATTCCAGTATTCTTGCCTGGAGAATCCCATGGACAGAGGAACCTCCAGGGCTACAGTCCATAGGGTCACAAAGAGTTGGAGAGACTGAAGCAACTAACAATTTTACTTCACTTTAACAAAAATAAAGAGATCATAATCAATTTGAGAGCTCTAGTTCTTTAAAAAGAGATACCCTAAGATATTCTCTGAAAATCTTTTGAAGGAATTAAAAAAAAAAAAAAATCCTTTGAAATCCTTGAGGCTGTGCATGGGATGAGTGTTGAGTTGAACGCACAAAGTGCTCATTGCTCTTTTGTAATTGTTGAATATAGCAAAGCTGAGAAGATATCTAACAGCTGTGAGAATGAATGAATTGTGATAAAGCTGGAAGCATTTATTAAATCTGTACCAGAACCTTGAAATCCTATAATTTTGCCAGAATTGACAGACCCTTGTACTGAAGCAGATAGTGTGACTCAATAAGGGTTAACGCTCTAAAACAGAATACTGTTTCTTAGGAGGGTAAAATTTAAAAAGTCTATCAAGACTGGCTGTAGATGTGGAGTGTGGTAAAGATGTCGAATAACTGGAACTCACATACTTTACTAGTAGGAATGCAAAATGGTACAAGTACTTTGAAAAATAAGGTGATGTTTTTATTTTATATAAAGTTAAATATACTCATACCATCGAACACAGCAGTCTCATTCCTAAGTTTTTACACAAAGACATAATCACACATGTGTACAAAAAGAATTGTGCTCAAAAGATCATAGCACTTTTATGCAAATGTCAGCAATTAATGAATAAACAAACAGCTTGCGGTATACTTATTTAATAGAATACTACTTAGCAATTAAAAGGGACAAACCCCTGACATTGGAACAAATGACTGAATCTTAAAGACATTATAGTAAATGAAAGAAGCCAGACATGAGAGTACTTTTAATTTCTGTTTATAGGAAATATTAGAAAAGACAAACTATAAAGACAGCAAATCAATGATTTGTATATGTATATATGTATGAAAGTACATAAATGCAAAGGGCCTTATGGACCTTTTGGGGTGATGGAAATTTTGTGTATCGTGATTGTTGACAGTAGTTATTAAAACCTTACTCAGGACATTTAATTGTACACTTAAAATTGGTAAACTTTATTATATGTAAATAATACATCAAAATTTCATTTGAAAATCTTTGAAAAATATTCAAAAAATAACAAATGGAACATCACACATTTCAGCTCTTGAAGCTCTTGAAGAAATCGCAGTTATTAAAGACACACAGGAAGTCATTTATTCATCCAAAACTAAGGAGGAACTGAACTATTTCAGGAAATCAGTGAAAATTCATCTAGTATACAAAGTTTAATTTTAAATTCTATGGTTGCATTTGGAATAACTCTTGATAATATCCATTTGTCACTCATTAGATTTATATTCTATCCTAAACTGTAATGGAATTGAGAAAATGTTTAATTTGCTATAATATTCAGAAATAAATTATTTGTCAAGTTTTGTAAAAATAATTGTCAGAGAAATATTCTTTAAATGAATTAAAAATATAGTACCTATGATAATATTTGGGTAAGTATATTTTACACCTCAAGTAAAAGATTAGTATTGATAATGTCCTCTTCTTAGTAGAGTTTGCTGTTTATAGATATCTCAGAAATTTTGTTTGCTCTATTTAAAATGTTATAACCTACAGAAAATAATCAACTTTTTCATAACTTAAAATGCCACTTTGGAGATTTAGGTTAACTTCCTTTTTTAAAAAAATAATAAGCTCTCATAGGAAAAGAAAAAAATTAGTCTTTAGAAAAATACCAGTACAGAGTATTAAAGGTAGATATGGCTAAGAAGCTAATTCTTTGATATATTTGTATGCATGTGTCTATATATTTATATATATACATATTTATATATGTATGCATTATATATGCACACACATATGTACATATTTACATATATATAAATTATAAAGTACTACACAAAATACTCTGCTTTGAAAATCAACCTAATGAGGTTTAAATTTTTTTGCTTTAAAAAAATGAATAAGTTTTATTTTCTCTATCTGATTTTATTTTTTAAATTAAGATGAAATTTTTTTAAAATTCAGGAAATAATAAAACCAAATTGAGAGTCAGTAAATATATCTTTCAAAATTATCAAATTCAACTATTTTTTAGCGTTCTCCTTAACTTTCAGTAACATTCTAATGTGGGTGTAGAATATATGAATACCCCAGTTATACAGAAGACTATTGCAATTGCTATACAAAATAATCAAAAAATATCTCACCACAGTACTTTTATAAAGGGGTATTAGTATCTTCTTGTAAAGATAAGAAAACCGTGACTCATGGTAAATAAGTAATTTGCTCAAAGTAACAAGTCTTGAAAGTGAAAGTCTGTCTGAACTCAACATTTAACCATTCTAGGATATGAAAGAGATGCCAGTTTAGGTTTTGTTTCCTAAAAACTGCAATATAGAGAGCCTGAAAGGGCAAAGTTCATGTAAAAAACCAACATTGTGTGTGTGTGCACATTCAGTAGTGTTCAGCTCTTGTGAACCCATGGACTTTAGCCCATCTGGCTCTTCTGTCCATGGAATTTTCCAAACAAGAATACTGAAGTGAGTGCTATTTCCTCCTCTGGGGAATCTTCCTGACCCAGGGATGAGACCCATGTTTCTTACATCTCCTGCATTGGCAGGCAGGTTCTTTACCACTGCGCCACTTGGGAAGCCTGTGTTTTATTATTTGGTTCTTAGAGAACCTTTAGTGTCCCTGAAATATGGCTGCTGGGTAAGTTTGCAGGGTTTGGCAGTTCTCTTTGAAGCCTCTTGGGGTTATGCCAAAGGGACAGGGTCCCATGGGAATTTAGTCTGAATTTTCATCCAAATGAACACCTGCTGTCATTGTTCCTTATCCATCCTTTACTCAGCAATGCCAGCTCTCTCTTTGTGGTGGGACCCATTCAACACAAGGAAAAGGCATGCCAGTGTTCTTCACTAGCTTTTATTTCCCCCGTCTCTTTCCTACATGATTCATTGCCTGAGTGTCTTGGAAATAGAGGAGCTAAGTCGAAGTTTGTCTTTGGCTGTGTGTTGTTCTGTATTTCTAGGAATTTAGTCAGTTATAGTCCAGTCTACATAAATGGTCTTTTGATCTGATCCTCTCCTTTCTCTTCTCTTCTTCTCCCTCCCTCCCTCCCTCCATCTGTCCTATTTATGTTGTTTTGGAAAGCAAGAGATCTATTATTGCAAAAATATATGCTTATGAAGCAATCTACTTTTAAAAGTTTCACTTCTATAACTTAGAAACAAATAATTCAAGCAGAGGTAAATTCACTGATCATATCTCTGTGGATAACTAATATTGACCATTCATTCTTAGTACTCGATTCATGTTTCTTTAGTTTTGTTTAAATAGTCTATTGGATGAAGGCATTTAACTACATAATAAGATATTCCAAATCGATTTTGAACCAGATTAGGGATAAAATCAAAATAAATGATTTTTAAAAATTAATTAATGATAATGCTGTATAATACACCAATAATAGCCCAACTCAGATTTTTCCTATAATTTCATACCATAGCAACAGAACTTTGCTTTATTTAAAATGTATTTTTATGAGTTATTAGTGAAAAATTTTTTTCAAAGCTACTGGACTAATAAGAGTGAACACCTTGATATTCATACTTGGCAAACCAGGAAATTGACCATGTATGTATAACAAAATTATATCAGAATATCAAAACATAGAATTTTTCAATAACTTTTATTTTACAAGTGTTGTTTCACTACACATCTGTCTATACCTTCGTGTCCTTTACCCTTGTGGATTAATTCAATTACTCAACACTTTTTAGAGGATAAAATATACAAAAGCATTTAGAGTTCTATCACATCTCTATCTTGGGGGAAAGCAGTGCTCTGTCTGCCATCTGCAGAGGGCATTGGTCCCTCTCTTGTGGCTAATGCTTTGTTATGCATGAGTAAGCACATTAGCCTTTTCATTTCATTCATTAGACTTTTAATCCTTGATTAGTGTTTTCAGGATTCTTTCAAATACACAGCTTCTTTATTTCCTTTGTGTTTGGTTTTTCTTTTTCTTTTATCCCTACTAGGAAACAAAAATAACAGTTATTCGCTAAAATTGCCCCATTTCTTCTGAGATGACTGGTAAATATATTAGTTTCTCATTGGAGTGATTAATCATGTGTCGATGAAGAAAGGGAAAATATCTCCTTGCTTAGAATAATAGAGACAACTATTAAAAGTCAGAAAGAACAGCAAGTTGAGAAGCATGAATCACAATATTCCACCAGTCTCACATATTGTGTGATTCTGTGTCATAGAAATTCTGAATGCATTTCCTAAATGGAAGAAACATCCATTAGGGTGTGGAACTGGTATATTTGGGATCTCAGAGTTTAGATACACTTGTCACCAATTTTCCAAAAGTAAATTTCCCCTTTGTTATTTTTCTCTGGTAATCAAGATAAGTCCGAAAGTAGCTTGTGGAATGAGCAGTTAATAACTACACATCCAGTACACTCTTAACAAACTTTGAAGTCATGTATCAAACTTACCTGTACTAGATAGAAACGGTCACATTATATTTTTTGCCATAATTAATCTCAAAAGATGAGGAGAGTAAGAGCTTCTGCACTCGATCATTTCTCCACTTACACCATCTTTCTAGCTTTTGTATAACAAGAATTTTAAATATTTTTTGGCATTTATGTACATATGAACTATTTTAAACATTCTTTAAGCATAGACCAAAAGCATGTAGAGGAGGTGTATGCATTATATAGAAATTAATTCCTTGAAGTAAATATGAAAAGTAACCAACAGTGACTAATTCATACTTGTACAGAATTTACGTGTATTACTCGTTTCTGCCTAATTACACAATATCTTCTTGACAATGGTATTTTTTGGGAAAGGTTAATTTAAACTATTATTCTTTAATTTTTTCTCTTTTAATTGTTTCCACAAGATATTAGGATCATAAACTGTCCTGTCTTTTGTTTCTCTTTCTCTCCTTAGGATGCTTCCATTGCACACAGATTCCATATCATGAGAGAGAAACACCCAGAAAAATTCAATAGTAGGTAAGATGAAAAAATGATTCATTGTAATTATGGTTGCTGTTGATGGACTGTGTCATAAAAAGGGTCACTGTATGATATAAAGCATTTAACATGTGAATGACTGAATAGGGCTTGGCATGTGTATAAGTATTAAGACATAAATGTAAACATATTTAATTTTCCTTGCTAAATTTTAGGGAGGTTATAATGGGGAATACAATGTGGTCATCTTTGGTCCATTTTCATACTGAGAAGACAGATACCAAGTATAAGGTGAAGGTAGTTATTAGGATACACTGGAAGCCTTTACGTGGCCCAGTATGTGAGGGGTGATCATCCTAAATCTGAAGGAGAATCACGCGGCTCTGATTTGGTCATGCTGAGTAACTGTACATTCCACAGGTATCATATAAGACCTCTAATTTTTGTACTATCAGTCCTGTATTGGCTTCAGCTAAATGGAAAATTAACCAGAGAAATGTAAGTGCTGACAAAAACTACTGTTAAAGACTTTCTCTTCAGAGCAAAAGCCCTTGAAAGCCAAAATTAGTTTTGCTGCTATAACAATACACAGACATTATTTCCTCAGAAATGTAGATACTGACTTTTGCTGATATTCAGGGAAATTGAGAAAGATGGGCTTTGTTATCTTCCCCATTTCTAGAAGGAAATATGGCCATCTCCACCCCACTACCCAGGAAATTTTGGGCAAAAGTGTATTTTGTTTAATTATACCCATTTCTACTCTGTTCATTTCACAGTTACAAAATAATAGTCAACATTTATATATACATATTTAAGTGATTTATATATTAATGTTCAAAGTCAAAGGCCCTGGGATCTCTCTATTTGGCTAGGTTGACATTATAACATGAGTGTTATAGAACACTTACAAGTACTGAAAATTCTTCTGTTTATTTCAGTTTTGTTATACACCAGGAGATTGACATACTTTTCTTCCATGTGATTCCATAATACATGAATGTATTTTAAATCTATTTTAGATGTTTTAACAATAGACTTTAGTGTACTACTTTATATAAGAATTATCATATTAAATAGTTTCATGCAAGATCCTATCTAATTTTTCATTATATTGATCTATATTAAATGTTTTAGCAAGACATATGAAAATGTATTTCTAAAATGTACCCCAGGTATCACCTTGAGATCTTCCTACCCTACAGATGATAAATCATGATGCTATGGTTTACTTTTTCTTTCATAGTTCAAGCATCTATGATTTTGTCTTAAGGAAAATGGAAAGAAAGTATGTAATAAATATGTATATGTGCATATAATATCTTTAGAAAGATTTGCAAAAATCTTTCAACTTTGGTTTCTTCTGGAAAAGGGAAAGAAGTGGATGGGATGGATACTGAATTTTTATTGCAGTATTTTAATTTTATGCCATCTATATTACAAAATTAAGTCAAAAGTAACTTCTTTAAAACTTTACACCATTTTTCTTTATATCTAGAATATACATTTTCATTTTACAAGATTTAATTTTATTTCATGAAATTTATGTAAAAATGATGTAACAATAAAATTACATTTACTTTGTAAGTATTTTAGCACTTGATGATCCACCTTGAATGTACTGGAAACGAACACATTTGTTAAAGCACATAAAGCCATATTATAGAATCAACTATCTTATGCTTACCCCAGTGCCATTCTATGAGTCTTTCATGTGTTGATATTCATATATTAAAATAGGTTTCAAGCCAAAAAGATGCTATTTGAGAAATGCTGCATGCAGTGCACCCCTTTAGGAGTTTTACAATTTAAAAGCCCATCAATGCATTAAAATATGCTTAAGGGGGGAAATTTTTGTTCCAAACTTATTCAACAGAGATAGGATGAGGGAGAGAGTGGAGAAAACCAGAGAAACAGAAAGAGAGACATGTGCAATGGGGAGGGAGAAAGGAGAAGAGTACAGAGCAGTGTATCGATATATTTATGAGATGCTCGTTTGATGGCCTTTATTAGAATGCCAGTATTTATAATGCTCCTTCGAAGCTAATCAATTCTGTTCTCCAGAATAGTTTTAATTATTTTAATAATGAAGACTTCTATTATTCATATATGTCTATTTAAGTTTTTTATTATTAACTGCAGTACTAATCTATGACATTGCTCACTGCCTAACATGTGGTTAGATATCATTGACTACAATGTGCTTATGTATCCCAAGTTTAGAAGATGTAAAACTGCATCTTACTGAAGCGTAAGTGTAAATTTACGTCAAAAGTAACTCTCGCTTAAATAAAGGGAGTATTTCATTTGGAACGGTAATAACATAGAAAATCCCTTCTATATTGACACAGCTCACACGTTTCTACTATGAGTTCAAAGATTGCCAGCTATATCAGTAGTTGCTCAGTGAATTATCGCTATTTTTTTAAGGTAACAGTCAGCCCTAAAATTATATACATTACCAAGTTAACTATCCATATGTATTGACTCTGAACTTTTGTAGATTGCCTTCACTCAGTGTTATGAGCATTTAGGTAATTCCCCACACTACAATGCAGCATATTCAGAATATGAAAATTTTCTAATAAATTTATATGAAGAGGAAGGCCAGATAGTGTGCACAAGCACTTCCATACTCACAAGGACAACTTTCTACATTTCAACATCGATACAGGCTCAGCTATGGCACTTTCGTATTTTCAGGAATTTGCAAATGGATTTTTTTAAGTATTCCTAATAATGGTGTTTCAGATCAGATCTCTTGTCACAATAAGTCATACGCCATTAATATTATCCTCTAGCATGCTCACCTTGAAATTCATTTATATTTTAAAGAACATGATGTTTCTAACATTATCTTAAGGAAATCAATTACCAAAATATATAGTTCTGTTCTCTATGCTTCTTACGACAGAAATTGAAAGAACTGGGAAAGATAATGATTTTTCTGGTGGTGCTTAAGCAAGTGCTAGTTGAGAGGTTTATATCATATTTTTTTCCAAAATTTCTACATAAATCTATGTTAACTGTTAAAAGGAATGTGCTTTTCAACTTTCTAAACTTTAAGATAGTCTTTAATCAAACTGAATTTAAATAAATATTTCTGTTCTTTTAGGCTGGAAAAAATAATTCTTGAAGTGTCTGTGATACTATGTCTTTTGCTCATAATTCAAATTCATTATACCTTTCCCAATTTATTTAGAAGAAGCATTTTAAGTTTTTGCTTTTCCTAAAAAAATTAACTGCACATAAACACATTAAAATATATATTAACATAATTATGAAGGGTTATAATAATTTGGAGAAAATGGTTGAATTCTATGTATAAATCTGTGTAAAATTAACAAGGACTTATAAGTAATATGCAAAATGCAGCTAACTATAGAAAAAGCCTTAGTGATTTGCAGAAACTTCTTAATAATGTAGTCATAACTTATTTTTAGAGTACAAATTCCAATTCTTAACATACAACACTTAATGCACCTGCTATCAAACACCGAGGGCTAGCAGTGCTCCACAAAGATGCTGTTTCATTATATCATGTTGATCACTTAAAAGTATCTCGTCTCTAACTCTCTGAATGAAACAAAGATCATTTTCTTAGTCCCCTGTTCAAAGGTATGACCCTTATTTCTGTCCTACTTTCTGCTGTTTTATGAAGAAATCTGTAAATAGAAAACTTAAATTGGTATGTAAATTTTAATAATGCATTTTAACTAAGAATCTAGGTAATGATATAAGATATGACAGAGAGCCTTGCCTTCTAAATATGTGAGAAGAAACAAAACTGAAAAATTAGTGTTCCGGACTAATAATTTGATACTACCGTATTAATAAGGGGCTTCCCTCTCAGCTCAGTTGGTAGAGAATCTTCCTGAAATGCAGGAGACCCAGGTTCAATTCCTGGGTCAGGAAGATCTCCTGGAGAAGGAATTGGCAACCCACTCCAGTTTCTTTGCCTGGAGAATCCCTTGGACAGAGGAGCCTGGTGGGCTACAGTCCATGTGGTTGCAAGAGTCAGACACGACTTAGAGACTAAGCCACCACCACTATATTAATAAAACCTAATTTTGAAAAGAATTTGTGCTCTGCAGATTGCTCAAAGTAATAGTCAACATGAATTTAGAAGATTTGCCTCTGCCTTTAAGAACACACTTATGCTGTGGAGTGATTCTTGACTTCTTTCCCTGATAATAGGCTTTGGGAGATCATGGAATGAGACTCTTTCTCTCTGGGACTTTAGTATCTATGTAGTGCATGGAATATAATGAGCAGTGAATAGATATTTACTAAATTTATTCATTAAATTATACATTATTAAGTGGTGTATTTGTTTTTGAAATATCTTAATTACTTATTGCTAAGAAAGATAATGGAAAGAAAGTTGAAGTATGCCTACAATGAGTCTTGATTCTAAATAACTTTTCTTTTAGGTACTAAAAGATTTTTCTGTATTCATGTATTTAATATCCCAAGACCTCAGCCAGCAGTGTTAACAAATTTTTACTATATAAATCCCTGAGCACTGTGAATGCTTTGCTAATTAATAGCACATGCTTACTTATAGATTTGTTGTAACACTTGTATTATCAACTTTATAGGTTAACAATATGTAATTCTCAGTTATTAATATTACCTTGGGCTTCCCATGTGGCGCTACTGGTAAAGAACCCGTCTGCCAGTGCAGGAGACATAAGAGACATGGGTTTGATACCTGGGTGGGGAAGATCCCCTGGAGGAGGGCATGGCAACCCACTCCAATGTTCTTGCCTGGAGAATCCCCGTGGACAGAGGAGCCTGGCGAGCTAGAGTCCATAATGTTGCAAAGAGTCAGATACGACTGAAGTGACTGAGCCAGCACGTACCCTGTGATGGCGTTTAACTAAAGAGTGAATAGAAAAGATCTCTCTATCTTACCTCTGTGTATACATGTATATACAATAATTGTTTTGCAGTTGTATATCATGTGATATTAAGTAAAAGACAATAAAATTAAATTTTGCCTAAATTATAACAACCTGAAGAGATATTTAACTACACAAATATTTTTTATCAGTCAAAACCAGTCATAATATATTCTTGTGTGTGTGTGCTCAGTTGATTAGTCGTGTCCAATTCTTTGCTACTTCATTGACTGTAACCCACTAGAGTCCTCTGCATGGAATTTTCCAGGCAAGAATACTGGAATGGGTTGCTATTTCCTTCTCCAGGGGATCATCCTGACCCAGGGATTGAACCCATGTCTCTTTTGTCTCCTGCATTGGCAGCTATGTTCATTAAACACTAGTACCACCTGGGAAGCCCAATATATTGTTAGAATTCAATAAAATAAATGTTCAAAGCTTCACAAGCAATGTTCAAATTCTGTGTGGCATTGTATTTTAGGCCTTTGACCCCACTTTTGCATCCACCAGTCAAGACAACTTCATTATTGCATAGTGAAACATTTTTTCCATTTAAAAATACAGATTATGTTTCATTGTAAACTTCCACATTTGTAAATGATACCATCTTTTAAAAACCAACTAGGGAAATGACACTATTGATATTAAAATTTTGAATATTTGTCATTTAGTACTTTGAATAAAGCTGTATTCATTAGAATTTTTCACATTGAACAGGGACGTTTTGGACAGAATTATATACCATGAGATTCTCATGACCTAAAGCATTTTTATGTCTTTATTTTCTGTGTACCTGGCCAACTTTGATCTATGCTTAAAAACAAAATGTACTCATTTTTCATTGGCACTTAGAATGACTACTCAATTATATCATTTAAATAACATTTCTTTCATTTTTTGTATAAGCATTATTAGGTCAGCTTTTCCAGATGGCTAAACTATTACCCTCATATAAGACATATTGCATAGTTAAATGGATGGGTATATAAACTATAGATTTATACTTTTGTGTACATATATACACACCTTCCCTGGTGGCTCAGTTGGTAAAGTATCTGCCTGCAATGCAGGAGACCCAGATTCTATCCCTGGGTCAGGAAGATTCCCTGGAAAAGGGAATGACTACCCACTCCAATATTTTTGCCTGGAGAATTCCATGGACAGAGGACCCTGGCAGGCTTATATAGTCCATGGGGATGCAAATGTACATTTGTGTTCCATAGATTTATTTATTTGTGTACACTTATGCTATATATATTTTCTGAGAGTTTCAGCTTTTCATATCATACATATATTAAGTTTTTCATAATTGTATGTCTTATTGCTGTATTTGTAGTACAGAATTTAAAATAATTTAGTTACTATGCTATCCTATCCATATAGTTTCATCTGTATGTTGAAACTCATTAAATATGTGTCTGATCTGAGCAGATGGAAATGTAAATGGTTAAGCGAGTTAAAGCCATGTGCCCTCTGACACAAGAGATTCGCTTCCCCTGAATCTTTGTGCATTATTTCCTGGTACCATTAAACTGAAATGCTAACTTTTATATCAGAGTTGTTCAAAACCATGTTTGTAAGATAACTCTTTGAAATAGAGTGAGTGAGAACTGGAGCATAAATCAGGAAAAGATTCAGTAACTTTTCTTCCATCTTTGCCTCTCATTCTGTCTTTTCTTCATTCTCTCTGGCTTTCTTATTCCTGCTCTCTTTTTTTTGTTTGTTTGTTTTGTTTATTTTTGACACTGCAGAGGAGTAACAAAAGAATAGTGATGGTCTTGAAGTTGGATAAAATATCAGTATCTGCTATTGATTTGGTTGACATTTAATAAGTAGTTCTTTTCATGTGATGGGCAGTGCACCAGATGTTAAATTTTTAAACTCTCTAAGACAAATGAGGAAAATGAATTTGGGGTTATACAAAAACCATAAATGGTTCTAGGTCCTGCAGAAGAATGTAAACTGGGAGAAAAGTCTACATTGTAAGAGTACAGAGGGATATTTTATGGGGCCCCCAAGCTAAGGTGAACATTGAGCTCTAAAGAGTATTGTACAATATATTGCTTATATATTATCTGATTTAGCTGAAGAAGAAACAGTGTTAGTTTCTGTTTGCAAGATACTTTTAGATATTTTATTAATATCATCTCCATGCAAATATTCCAAATTTTTCCTCCTTGATTTTGCCTCTCTATTCTCAGGATTTGTGTTTTTGCTTTACATGAATTTGCAAGTGTTTTATGCAAAACTTTTGACTCACACACAAACACAATTCCTAGGATACCAAATTAAGAAACCAGATTTGTGAAGTAACAGTGGTTAATTCAGAGATGATGTCTAAAAAGTCACAACTGAATAATCCAAGACATAAATAATCAAAGATATAAAGTATTTTCTTACAGGGAAGAATTTAAACTGAAGGCAATTTAAAAAGAATTTCTGCTCATTATTATAGATTCTATGTGTACATGGAATCTTTCAGAAAATAATTATCAAATTGAAACACTAAATTATTTCTTGTTTAAGCTGACAGCATATATATATGTAATATATATAAATGTGTATATATATATATATAATTTCAAGAAGTCCATGATAAATGATCGATTTTAAGAGAAAAACCAAAGATAAGCCTAGCCATAAGTTGAAGCTGCTGTTTTTTAAGCTCTGAATTGAGGATAGAGCTCTAAGAACCCTGCCTTAATTTACCAAGTGTTTTATTGTTGGAAATACTGAAGCTTCTCTTTCCTTTGTGTTCAGGCCCCTTTCCCGGTTTAGCATTAGTCTAACTGTAACAAGAACCAAATGTGCTCTAGGGGCTGAGGGGATCCACGGCACTAATTAGACAGTAGACAAAAGATTTTGGCAAAAGAGCTTGTAACGCTGACCAGTGTGAAGAACAGAAATTTTTTTCCTTTAGTTGTTCATCGGTAATCTAGAGGCTAGCATTTGTAATTCATTAAGAGTTCAATTCCTACATTCTTTAGTATAGATAAAGTTAGTCCCAGATAAGTTAGTTAATTTGATATGAAGTTTAAATGCCTCATTTATAGTATCCAGATGCTTTAGGATTTATTCCATCAGTAATAACAGTAGAAATATTTGGGGGCTTTCCAAAATAAAATCTATTGATTCCTGTTAAAAATTATCCCTGGCGTGGATCCTTGAGGACCCTTGTTATACCAGTTCTTTATGAGACATATTAAGTGTAAAGTAAGTCTATCTTGAACTCTTTCCAAAGAGGTTAATCACCTCATTATAAGGTAATTTTACCTGGAGAGTAATCCTCCTGCATGGCTAATTGGAACTAATTAGATGCTCTCCATTCCTTCTTGCTCCACCTAAGCATTAGTTACTAAAGCTTTTCCTTTTGGAATACATGTTCTTATATGGATATGTTCGGCATTATTTTCTGGCTAAATATAATTAATTCTAAAAGATTAACCTTGAATGGCAGGTACTTTTTTAAAAAAAAAAAAAAGGTTTTTCTCACATACAGTTTTCTTTGGAGAAAAAGGTGATATTCTCAAATATGCAGCATCTTGAAGTTTGTGTTTTCTGCTTTGTATTTCTATATGACCAGTATTTTCACAAAGTGGGGAATCTAAGTCACCCTCATTATTCTATGTACTAGCCCTAAAATATGAAGAAAAATATTTCCTTTTTAAAAAATTTTTTTTAAATTATTATTATTTTTTACTTTACAATGTTGTATTGGTTTTGTCATACATCAACATACATCCGCCACGTGTGTACACCTGTTCCCCATCCTGAACCCCCCCTCCCACCTCCCTCCCCATACCATCCCTCTGGGTCATCCCAGCGCACCAGCCCCAAGCTTCCTGTATCCTGCATCGAACCTGGACTGGCGATTCATTTCTTATATGATATTATACATGTTTTAATGCCGTTCTCCCAAATCATCCCCCCCTCCCTCTCCCACAGAGTCCAAAAGACTGTTCTATACATCTGTGTCTCTTTTGCTGTCTCACATACAGGGTTGTCGTTACCCTCTTTCTAAATTCCATATATATATGTGTTAGTATACTGTATTGGTGTTTTTCTTTCTGGCTTACTTCACTCTGAATAATAGGCTCCAGTTTCATCCACCTCATTAGAACTGATTCAAATGTATTCTTTTTAATGGCTGAGTAATACTCCATTGTGTATATGTACCACAGCTTTCTTATCCATTCATCTGCTGATGGACATCTAGGTTTGAATCTAGAATTGAAAGAGACATGTGTTCCCCAATGTTCATCGCAGCACTGTTTATAATAGCCAGAACATGGAAAAATATTTCCTTAATGGATAAATTTCTGAGGAGACTAAGAAAGATGGTATGGGGAGGGAGGAGGGAGGAGGGTTCGGGATGGGGAACACATGTATACCTGTGGCGGATTCATTTTGATATTTGGCAAAACTAATACAATTATGTAAAGTTTAAAAATAAAATAAAATTGGAGAAAAAAAAAAAAAGAAAGTAGAAGTACAAAAAATTTTGACTTATTATGAATTTTTAATTTTAACATCTTAGAAGTTATCTCCCTCTCCACCTCAGCTTCTATCAAGGAAAATAGCAAACATGGTATAACTTTATTGTATTTTTTTAAGATTTTGTTTGGCAAACACTTACAAGGGGCCAAAATACACTAAGAATCGCCAAGGTATTCTCTTTGTTATTGCTCCATAACAAGCTCTTTGCCACCATTCAGTTCAGTTTCTTCCCTTTTCCAATAACATTGTTCCTCTATTGTTGAAGCCCTCCCTAGCAGTATCCTAAGTCTTGTCAGTGTCATCCTGTCTCTTCCAGATTCTTTTCAACCTTCAGTTCCAAGGCAGTTGTCACATGTTTTCTGATTTACTGCCTTTCACTTCCACATATCAAAATCTCTTTCCTTTACTATTGCTAAATAATAAACTACTTGAGGGCTTGGCAATGTAAAACAACCATTTTGTTATATGCATAGCTTCCATGCGTCAGCAGTACAAACAGTATAAAGCAAGGATGGCTTTTCGTTGTTTCACCACGTCTTGGTCTTCAGCTGGGAAGACTCACTGGTTGGAAGTGATTTGATGGGATCATGGCTTCCCTGGTGGCTAAGCAGTAAAGAATCCACCTGCCAATGCAGGAAACACAGGTTTGGTCCCTCACTTGGAAAGATCCCCTGGCAGAGGAAATGGCAACCCACTCCAGTATTCTTGCCTGGAAGATCCCATGGACAGAGGAGCCTAGTAGGCAGCAGTCCATGGGGTCACAAAGAGTCAGATGCGACTTAGCAACTAAACAATGGTGGGTGATGCCGGTTGTTGGCTGAGACCTTATCTGAAGCATTTACTAGTCAGTGTTCTCCATAGAAACAGAACCAGTATATGGTATCAACCATATGACTGTAGTGACTGAAAAGTCCCAGAATTTACCTTCTGCAGTCTGGAGACCCAGGAGAACAGTGGTGTAATTCAGTCTGAGCCAAAGGCTCAGAGGAGCAGATGGTGATAATCTCAGTTTGAAGGCCAGAGAAGAGGAGATAAAATGTCCCGGTTCAGTCAGTGAGGCAGGGGGAAGAGGGCAAATTCCTCTTTCCTTTGCCTTTTATTCTATTCAGGTCCTTCACAGTATGGAGAGTGCCCACCCACAATGGGGAGAATACCTTACTTTACTGAGTCCACCAATTCAAATGCTAGTCTCATCCAGAAACACTATCACAAACACACCCAGACATGATGTTTAATTGCAGCACCCTGTGACCAAATTATCACATAAAATTAACTATCAATGACCTACAAATGACTTCTCCCTGTGGCCTGGGCATTTTCAGAGTCTGGTGGTCTAGGACACCAGCAGCTCAGGCCTCCAAAAGTTAGTGTCCTGAGAAGACAGGGAAACGCTGTATCACTTAGTATTGGAAGTCACAGAGTTTCATGTTCACTGTACTTTTTATTGGTTGAAATATTCAAAGGCTTAGTCAGATTCAAAGGGAGGGGACACTGATATCTTTCCAGAGGAATACTGAGATATGTTCTGTAACCTTCACAGAAGGGATTCAATGATGTAGAATACTAAAGTCTTGTTTCAAAGCAGCTTAGAGTTTAATGGGAAAAATATCACAAAATACCACTTAATAGAAGCTACTATTTATTTAGGAATAACACTTTCACATCATTTGTTTTTGCCGCTGTTCGGTCTCTCAGTCATGTCCGACTCTGCAGCTCCGTGGACTGCACGCAGCATGCCAGGCCTCCCTGTCCTTCACTATCTCCTGGAGTTTGCTCAAACTCCGGTCCAGTGATTTGGTAATGCCATCCAACCACCTCATTCTCTGTCACCCCTTTCTCCTCCTGCCCTCCATCTTTTCCAGCATCAGGGTCTTTTTCAGTGAGTCAGTTGGCTCTTCACATCAGGTGGCCAAAGTGTTGGAACTTCAGCTTCAGCATTAGTCCTTCCAATGAATGTTTATGGTTGATTTCCTTTAGGATTCACATCATTAAATTGAGTTTATCATATATCTTCTTTAATCCGTAAAGAAAGGCTGCTCTGTAACTATTGCTGTCTTTATTTTGTAGTAGTAGTAGACGTGTAGTAGACATGGTTACTGTCCACAAAACACTTCACAGTAGGAGAACCAAAGCTCATGCCCTTCAGACATAAGCATAGTCAAGAGTAAATGATGTCTTCACACTATCTTCATGCCCTGCCCTTATTCCTGGCACTCACTTTTGGTTCTTGACTTAGATCTTCTGTTGGAATTCCCAGTTGCTTCTTCATTTTCTGGATCCTGTATATCTGGTAACAACATTTCAGTAGTTTTAATGCTGATTGTGTTTCATTAATACCAGTTACTGCTAACCATGGTTGCTGAGTTTGAAACCTGTCCCAGGTACTCAAATCTTCACTGTGCTTATTAGGTGCCTATAATTTGCTAAGGGTTGGTGAGGGTAACAAAGGGAATGCTAGATTTTACATATAATCTTCTTTAGACAGGTTATATAAATAACATGGACACTATTTCATGTCTATAGACAGAACTGAGATGACCTGGTTCGGAAACCAGGCTATTGTAACTTAAAGGACAACTTAAATTTTAAGAGCAAATTGTTATTTTGGGGAAAATCCTGGCTCTTTATCCCAAACTCTATTGGGATAATGACTTGCATCTCAGAACTTCTCAAGAAGGAACAACTACTTTAATGATCCTCTTGTTATCATGAAATAATGAATAAATTCTGAGAGTCTTTCCAGAAACTTCTTTGAGAGTGATCTCAAAGGAAGGTGAGAGTTAACCCACCTTCCTTTATCAAGCTGGTTAATTTCTCAAATCCCTACTAGTTTATAAGGCACTCCATGATTTGTTTCCTGGCCTGACTTTTGACGTTTTCTCTGTCCTTTGCTGTTTTTGCATCTCCCCCACTCCAGTACTCTTGCCTGGAAAATCCCATGGACGGAGGAGCCTGGAAGGCTGCAGTCCATGGGGTCGCTAAGAGTTGGACATGACTGAGCGACTTCACTTTCACTTTTCACTTTCATGCATTGGAGAAGGAAATGGCAACCCACTCCAGTGTTCTTGCCTGGAGAATCCCAGGGACGGCAGGGCCTGGTGGGCTGCCGTCTATGGGGTCACACAGAGTCGGACACAACTGAAGCGACTTAGCAGCAGCAGCAGCAGCCTTTTAGATTGGCTGTTGCTGTTCCTTAGAATGATATTGACTGAGTTACTGCTTCCTAAGGATGGCTCTCTCTTGTTTCACTTGACTGGGTTTTAGGCTCCTGAACTACCTTATGCTTTTCTTTTTGTATATTTTTTAGAGGATCAGTCTTTGCTGTGTTTTTAATTCCTTAAAGAGTTTTGATTTAACTTCCAGGCTCTTCCTTTTTCCAAACTGTATTTTAGTGCATCTTCTACTCTGGGAGATCGTGAATGACAGGGTAGCCTGGCATGCTGCAGTCCATGGGGTTGCAAAGAGTTAGGCATGACTTAGCGATTGAACAACAGCAACTACTTCATGATAAGGTTAGGGAAGAAGGGGTCACAAATCTCAGTTATTAAATTTCAAAATACTTGAAGTTCATGTCAGAGATAAAAGTTTGAGAATAGATTTTAAAATTTCATAATCCTGGCTTGTGAATATCAAAGTGGAAGCCTGAAGGACTCAGGGCATGATATTTATGTTGTAGTCATAATTATATTACAGAATCTCTGAAGTGATCTGAAACAACAGAAAAGCTTTATTTGAAAATATGTAGTTTTATGGCGCTTCAAAGCAATTTGACAATAAAGAGCAATGTACTTAGGAAACTAATGTTGGAGTTGGTCATGCCTGGAAAAGAATGACAATTGCATTAAGCCATGAAAATATTGAAAAAATAAAGGAAGACCTTACTGATTTCTATTTCCAATGTGCTTTATAGTTGTTAAGTTTTCCTAGTTTTACTTCTCAAATCTAGTTATGGTTGTTTCATAATTCCAAATTTTCAGTTTTCAGACCAGTTTTTTTAATGTAAGCTTCATCATATACAACACATAACAATTTTTTAATGCTGAATAAAGACTATTAATGTAGACACACTTGTATGACTTTTAATAAAGTCATCAGTTCAGTTCAGTTGCTCAGTCGTGTCCTACTCTTTGTGACCCTATGAACCGCAGCACGCAAGGCCTCCCTGTCCGGCACCAACTCCTGGAGTCCACCCAAACCCATGTCCATTGAGTCGGTGATGCCATCCAACCATCTCAGCCTCTGTCGTCCCCTTCTCCTCCTGCCCTCAATCTTTCCCAGTATCAGGGTCCTTTCGAATGAGTCAGCTCTTCACATCAGGTGGCCAAAGTATTGGAGTTTCAGCTTCAACATCAGTCCTTCCACTGAACACCCAGGACTGATCTCCTTTAGGATGGACTGATTGGATCTTCTTGCAGTCCAAGGGACTCTCAAGAGTCTTCTCCAACACCACAGTTCAAAAGCATCAATTCTTTGGTGCTCAGCTTTCATTATAGTCCAACTCTCACATCCATACATGACCACTGGAAAAACCATAGCCTTGACTAGACGGACCTTTGTTGACAAAGCAATGTCTCTACTTTTTAATATGCTGTCTAGGTTGGTCATAACTTTCCTTCCAAGGAGTAAGCATCTTTTAATTTCATGGCTGCAGTCACCATCTGCAGTGATCTTGGAGCCCAGAAAAATAAAGTCAGCCACTGTTTCCACTGTTTCTCCGTCTATTTGCCATGAAGTGATGGGACTGGATGCCATGATCTTAGTTTTCTGAATGTTGAGCCTTAAGCCAACTTTTTTACTCTCCTCTTTCACTTTCATCAAGAGGCCCTTTAGTTCTTCTTCACTTTCTGCCATAAGGTCATAAATAAAGTCATAGTCAGATGTTTATTTTCTTTTGATGAATGTTTTTTCAAAATTTGATTTATATTTTGTGTTTTTAACTAATTTTTAAAGTTGTAAAATACATATAGCAAAATTGTACGGCTTTAATTACTTTTATGTGCACAGTTTAGTGTCATTTGGTACATTTCCATCACTGTGCAACCATTCCAATTACTCACTTAGTCTGTCCAGCTCTATGCAGCCCCATGGACTGCGGCCCACCAGGCGCCTCTGTCCATGAACTCTCCAGGCAAGTACACTGGAGTAGGTAGCCCTCCCTTCTTAAGGGGATCTTCCTGACCCAAGGATTAAATCTGTGTCTCCCACATTGTAGGTAGATTCTTTACTGTCTGAGTCACCAGGGAAGCCCTAACCACAATCTATCTCCAGAAATTTCTTTCTTCTCAAAGTAATGCTCTGTACCCTTTAAACAACAATCCTTTTTCTCCCCTCTCTCCAGTCCCTGGTAACCACCACTCTACTTTCTGTCTCTCTGATCTGACTTCTGCATGTAAAGGGAACCATACAATATCTATCCTTTTGTGACTGGCTTCTTTCGCTTAGCATAATGTCTTCAAGGTTAATCCATATTGTAGCATTTTTGTAGTGTATTATAGTCAGAATTTCTTTCCTTTTTAAGGCTGAATAATCTTCCATTGTGTATATATACTACAGTTTGTTTATTCATTCATTTGTTGATGGACATCTGGGTTCTTTTCACCTTTTAGCTATTGTGAATAGCACTGCTCTGAATATTGGTATATGAATATCTGTGCAAGTCCTAAGCTCAGTATAAAATTACTTAAGCTGCCTGAAAACTTTAAAGGAGTTACAATCAGCATTAAAATAATTTTATTCTCCAAAAGATGATAGGGTCTAGCATAGCTAGATCCTCAAATAATTAGGCAAATGTGGGTCTTCAAATGATTAAGTAAATGTGAATTCTTTGGATCTCACTTTTTCCAGCTCTCTCTCTTTGTCTTCTTTGTCTCTGGTGTGCAATGGCTCATCTCTGAAAATTTTTATAAGTGCTGAGAGAAACTTGAGTATAAGTTTCTAAGAAACTGTCTAACTAATCAACAAATAGATTTACCCTATAACTAAAATGTTAGAAGTTTTCCATGTATGTACATCAAATATATATACTTCTCTTAGGCAAATATTGACTCTCGAAAAATTAATCACTTCTTAGTTTATGGCTGAATGTTTTAATATTCCAAGAATACTCATATTTCTTATTCAGTAGAGAATTAAAGATTTACAGTTACAATCTATTGATAAAAGCAAAACAATTACTACCAAATTTTAAAAAGTTCCACAGTTTTAACACAAACACCCTTAACAGTTTCATATTTTTTCATAATTTTTTAAATTTATCTTTAATTGAAGGATAATTGTTTTACAGTATTGTATTGGTTTCCTCCATACATCAGCATGAATCAGTCATAAGTATACATATGTCCCTTCCCTCTTTTACCTCCCCCTCACTCCTACCACATCCTACCCCTCTAGGTTGTCACAGAGGGATTGAGCTCCCTGCGTCATACAGCAAATTCCCACCTGCCAACTATTTTACAGATGGTAATGTATATGATTCCCTGTTACCCTCTCCATTCAATGTGTGTGTTAGGCACTCAGTCATGTAACATGAGAGAAATGTTTATTCTAGGTCTCTAATATAAAAGTCCTTGGAAAATAAGTGAGGTTAATAATGAAATATCCTCCCTGCCCTTGAAAAGCCTCTAGGGCAGTGGGAAAGACAAACCAAACATGTAATCACAATAAAATGTGGTTAAAAACTATCGCTAAAGTTAACTGCAAAATTGAGTGCAGTGTGCTACTAGGAGGAAGTGTCTGGTTCTGTTGGAGGTAAGAAGGAAAGAGGCTATTACCCTTAAAAATTAGTCTTCTCCGTAGTCACGTCCACTGCTTACAGCATCGTCACCAAGTCCCTCCTCTGAAAGTCACACATGTCACTTCTGCTCACGGTGTGATTCTGAAACAGCCATCCTGAAAGGCAAGAGCTCAGGAAAATGTGGTCTCCCACTGTGGGGATAGATGCCCACTTGAAGCCTGGGAAGCGCTACACATAGAAAGAAAGAAAATGGAAGTTGATCAGCAGACTCTGCCAAAATCTAAATGTCTTGTAAAAGTGGGTTGGGCTGTTCATGGACCTTAGGATATTTAGTTCACTTTCTCAGGTTTCAGAAGTCAGTTATGTCTAAATTTCTGTGGTCTTCATCTTCTATTACATATGCTTAATGATGTAACAAAAATACTTAAAGATAGTGTGAAAAAACACTTACATAATAAATCCTGTTCATAATACAAGTGGTCAGTCCCATATTTATCACCTTTTAACTTTAAATCTTTACTTGTCTGTTTATCTCTAGGCAGGGCACACACCACTTATGTCACCCTTTAGTTTGATGAAAAGTTCATTATTCACTGTGACAGCATAATTTTTTTTGGATTATTCTTACACGTAGACATATTCAGTTCTTTACATGTATTTTTTACATATTTTCATCTTGCTGTCATTAATTTTCCCCTTATTTAATTCATTTTGCTTTAGTTTTTAAGTCATATTCAAATTACAAAGGTCATTTGGAATTTTGATAATAACTTCTGAAGTACAGAAACATTCATGTCCTTTAATTCATGTAATCTGTGAATTTATGAATATAACTATAGTTATATTCATACTCAGTCACTTTATATTTATTGGCATTTTTACATTTCAAACTAGATGTTTTAGCCTGTTTTGTATTATCTAAACAGTATTCAGATATATATAAACTAGCTGAAACAATCATATGGCATGCATAAAAGAATACAAAGTCTAATAAATACTATATTGTTTCTCTTTATTAATTTTCATTATTTATTAGAAAAAATATTTCATTAAGAAATACCATGAATTACCATGAACACTTAACATAATTTCACATTTATTAGTACCCATCTTATATTCTCATAGCCTAGTAGTTACAAATCTGATAGTTGTATTTTGTTCTAACCATCAGATCAGATCAGATCAGATCAGTTGCTCAGTCATGTCCGACTCTTTGCGACCCCATGAATAGCAGCACGCCAGGCCTCCCTGTCCATCACCAACTCCCGGAGTTCACCTAGACTCACGTCCATCGAGTCAGTGATGCCATCCAGCCATCTCATCCTCCGTCAGCCCCTTCTCCTCTTGCCCCCAATCCCTCCCAGCCTCAGAGTCTTTTCCAATGAGGTGGCCAAAGTACTGGAGTTTCAGCTTTAGCATCATTGCTTCCAAAGAAATCCCAGGGCTGATCTCCTTCAGAATGGACTGGTTGGATCTCCTTGCAGTCCAAGGGACTCTCAAGAGTCTTCTCCAACACCACAGTTCAAAAGCATCAATTCTTCGGCGCTCAGTCTTCTTCACAGTCCAACTCTCACATCCATACATGACCACTGGAAAAACCATAGCCTTGACTAGACGAACCTTTGTTGGCAAAGTAATGTCTCTACTTTTGAATATGCTATCTAGGTTGGTCATAACTTTCCTTCCAAGGAGTAAGCGTCTTTGAATTTCATGTCTGCAGTCACCATCTGTAGTGATTTTGAAGCCCCCAAAAATAAAGTCTGACACTGTTTCCACTGTTTCCCCATCTATTTCCCATGAAGTGATGGGACCGGATGACATGATCTTTGTTTTCTCAATGTTGAGCTTTAAGCCAACTTTTTCACTCTCCTCTTTCACTTTCATCAAGAGGCTTTTTAGTTTCTCTTCACTTTCTGCCATAAGGGTAGTGTCATCTGCATATCAGAGATTATTGATATTTCTCCCAGCAATCTTGATTCTAGCTTGTGTTTCTTCCAGTCCAGCGTTTCTCATGATGTACTCTGCATATAAGTTAAATAAACAGGCTGACAGTATACAGCCTTGACAAACTCCTTTTGCTATTTGGAACCAGTCTGTTGTTCCATGTCCAGTTCTAACTGTTGCTTCCTGACCTGCATATAGGTTTCTCAAGAGGCAGGTCAGGCGGTCTGGTATTCCCATCTCTTTCAGAATTTTCCACAGTTTATTGTGATCCACACAGTCAAAGGCTTTGGCATAGTCAATAAAGCAGAAATAGATGCTTTTCTGGAACTCTCTTGCTTTTTCCATGATCCAGCAGATGTTGGCAATTTGAGCTCTGGTTCCTCTGCCTTTTCTAAAACCAGCTTGAACATCAGGAAGTTCATGGTTCACATATTGCTGAAGCAACCATGTACTATAATAAAACTCATCACAAATGTCTTAAAGGCTTCACTATGTTCTAGTTACACTACCAAATGGTTTTTCTATATTATTTTATTTAGTCTACACACAAACCTACGACATTGGGGCTATCATTATTCCCACTCTTTGTTGGAAAGTAGAGTTAGAGTTATAAGGAACTTGTTTAATTTACATATTCAGCAAGTTACAAGCCTTCTGTTCTGATGAACAGTCATTTAGTATATATCTACTAACCAGAAAATATTTTTATTGCTCAGGGTAAGAGATGAGTTTGATACCATTCCAGTGGCATGGAATCTATGGCTCAGTAGCAGCTTCCCAAGTGGCTCACTGGTAAAGAATCTCCCTGCCAATGCAGGAGATTGCAAATTTGATCCCTGGGTCAGGAAGATCCCCTGGAGGAGGACATGGCAACCCATTCTAATATTCTTGCCTCGACAATCCCATGGACAGAGGAGCCTGGTGGGCTGCAGTCCATGGGATCACCAAGAGTCAGACATGGCTTAGCAACTATGTACACACATGGGGAAAATATTTACCATACTATGAAATGAATGCAGTAATCACATCATACCTAAGTATATGAAGGTGAAGACAATCTTCATGTGGTAGCACAAGGGAAGGCTTTGTAGAAAAAGTAATTCCTGAACATAGTTCTGAAAGATGATTGTGGAGTTAACAGAAAAAATATCATATGTTAAGGTAAAGAGGCATAAAACACACCCATATGCAGTGAGAACCATAAATAGTTTCAGATAAATGGATGGATGGTTGGATGGATGGATGGATGGATAGATAGATGAGTTTGAAATGTAAAAAATGGAAAATTGAAGGGTATTTGTTGATCATACTCTGATCACAAAGAACTTGGATAGTGGCACTGGAAACTGGGACTTTATATCCTTGAGGTAATATGAAACAATAATAGGGTTTAAAAACACGCATATAGACCAAGGAAATGGATTTTTAGAAAAGGAGCTAATGTTATCAAACTTACTAATTGATATGGCTGTGAGTATGGACTTGAAGGAAATAGGGAATGAAAATATTTGAATGAAGGCAGAATAGTAGCAGTACCGACCAAGAGGCGAATATAGGAAGAAGAGGTGGTATGTGGGAGGAAGATTATGCATTTCTTTCTATGCTTGTTGAATGTGAGATATCTGTCTATGGAAAAACCAGATCAGTTCCACAGACAGTAGATCCTTTTACTGGCCTGGCATTATATGGAGTGTCTGGGATTGAGATGAAGAGCTATTAAAAGAACCATTCTTGGCACATCATCTATAAGCTAGAGCATTGGTAAGATCCAGATTAGTGATAACTCTGTCCTTTGACTGGGTTTGGATACTTTGAAATATACTTGTTGTAATAAGTGGCTTTTTGAAGACACCGACTTAAAGTCATTAGTGAATTAGTAATGTATTTTCACATATTATAAGATAAAATTATATTACATATAACTCTAGTAATATATGTAATATGTACATTATTAATTACTAGTTTTATAAGAGGCATTTATTTATTTGCTTATTTAGGCTATTTTTTCAGAAGCATTATTTATTATTTTGGAATATTAGCTTATTAAATTGTGTCTTTAATTGTTTTTGGATAAGAAATTTAAGAATCAACCTTTATTGTGACACTCACAGAAAACATTTTGTTAGAACTCCTGGAATTAAGTTTAAAGTTCACATTCTTACATAGTTTCCTTTCCATAGAGTCTTAATTCCAGAAAGAAAGACAGGCCATCCTATCATAACAAGTCTTGAAACGATTCTTTACAGTATAATAACACATATATATGGAATTTAGAAAGATGGTAACAATAACCCTGTGTACGAGACAGCAAAAGAGACACTGATGTATAGAACAGTCTTATGGACTCTGTGGGAGAGGGAGAGGGTGGGAAGATTTGGGAGAATGGCATTGAAACATGTAAAATATCATATATGAAACGAGATGCCAGTCCAGGTTCAATGCACGATACTGGATGCTTGGGGCTAGTGCACTGGGATGACCCAGAGGGATGGTATGGGGAGGGAGGAGGGCGGAGGATTCAGGATGGGGAACACATGTATACCTGTGGCGGATTCATTTTGGTATTTGGCAAAACTAATACAATTATGTAAAGTTTAAAAATAAAATAAAATTAAAAAAAAAAAAGAAGAAGAAGTTGAAAAATCAAACCAGCAGAGGGCGGTGGCCTACACACGCTCAGTCATTGCAGCGATCCTTGTCATCAAGACAAGGCAGGGAGTTCTTTCTTAATAAGCTCACTGGCAAGGTAATTGTTTTGCAGAGAGTTTTGTTAGTACCAGAAGGTAGATATTTATACCAGTAGTCCTTGTCTTGTGTAAATATGCATCTGTTTTAGCAAAGTGTACTTTGAGTTGTATTTGAACACTTGAGAGTTTGTTATAAAAAGTCAAAATCTGAGCAATCTGTGTTGAGAGGCCAAAGGACATTTGTATACCCTAGTCCTGCTAACCAACTAAGGAGGTTTTGATCACATTTGATAGACAGGACCAGATTTAATCTGATGTGGAAAGGATGTTACTTAAGGCAAACTGAATGTCAAAGTTTTGATACTTTCTTAATTGTAGCATTACTAATTTTAAAAAAGCCCAAATGTCTGTAGCAATTGTCTAATTGGAACTGAGGGCATTCTAAGAAAAGATATTACTTAAAAAATTCTTAGATAATTAAAGACCAATAGCATTACTATGTTATAATACATAAATTATTTCTAAGATTTTTTTCAACATCCCTTTCCTCCTGGGCTTAGAATATTTAATGATCTTGCAAAAATATTATCTTTTAAATATTAAAAAATGTAATATATTTCTTTAAAAAGCATTTTAGCTAAATTCATATTTTACATATATTTATTATTATTTTCTTAAATTTTCCATTTAGATAAGAAAATAAGGAAAACATTTTTAACTCAGAGAAGCTTTTTAACGTACCTACTTTATTGGCAACTGTGTATTTTAGGTAATTGCTTAATAATATTAATTTGTTTTTAATGATGCTGGCCCTTTTAAATGCCCTCTTTACTAGCACACACTGATTTCTTGTTGTTGTAACATGCAGCATACTTTTAAACTGTGTACGATTAAATGCATGCTATATCTGTTGAGTTTCTGAAATCTGTTTACTTTTAAAAGCTGTTGTGAAATATGTTTGCTTCATATGTTATAAAGAGAAGTTAAAATTCTCATTTCTACTTTATGATCCAACACAGTGAAAGTGTAGTGAACTGTTTAGAAACCTGCAGGAAGTTAATTTTAATGTTTAATAGTGTGAGGGGGTCCAGCCTCTTTTCTTCATTTGATGAAGCTTGTAACAATTTTGTTTGCCAAGTTTGCCAAGATGATGATTATTTAATAAAGTGACAAACTGTCCCACTGATAGGATACATTAATTTGCCTCTAAAGCTGTTCCCTGTCCTTCATAAGAAGGTGATAATTAGGTTTTCAGATTAGGATAAAATAATCATGTCTGTTATATAGATGCAAGTTAAAATATATTTAATCCTTTATACAAACTTGAAACAAAAGCTGTAAAATATTTTTCTGTGTGAACTTTTAGGTGAATACAGCCAATATACCAAGTTAATTTTAAGCTAACATCACTCTTTGGAAGGTTAACAATTGGAAAAATAATGTAAGAGGTGATTAACTTTTTAGGTAAAACAATAGTATTAGGCTTTGCTGGAACATTTACCTAATAAAACTACACTCATTCATATCCTGATTTAATTTCTTGCTCTTTCCACACAGATCTTGCAGTTTAATCTTTCAGAAGTCACATAGAATTAGTTTGTGCATGTATATTAACATCCTCAATTTCTAATGTTGAGGGCTTAATGAGATACTATAAATGATTATATTTCATTTTTAACTTTATATTACACAAAATTAACTCAGTCCCCCAAATAGGCACCTGGAAAGTACTCTATGGTGTTTGAATTTCCAACAGTGAAAACAGAATTTATAAAAGCAAAACACTAAGTGATTTTTTTAAAAAGAAAAACTCTCATTGCCTTGTGCTTGATGATAGCACGTTGTCTTAAATTTCTAAAGCCTCATTTTCTCTAGCTTTAAATAACCAAAGGTAATTTCCTCTTCTTAAAGTTTTCAGAGTATTAAAAACTTTCTTAAATCTATTTCCTGAACCAAGTTGGAGACTGTTCAGTGCACATTCATTTAAAATACCTTTATATGTTCTGACTCAATTATTTTTAATAGAGTGAAGAATGTTTGGTGTAGCTTTGAGTGTACATCATGAAATGTTGGGTTTTAGTTAGAAAACATACAGAATTAGCTCCTGTTTAAGGATAATCTGTAGAGAAATGTAAGTAACCAGAAAACCTTGTTACATGTGCTGCAAATGTCATGTACTTTCTTTATGCATGTTATATACAGAATTACGACATAAATGAAGTTATGGTAAGACACTGGCAAGATAAAAGGAGATTTTATTGATAATATGCAAAAATGCCACATCTGTTTTTATTCATTCTGCAATTATTTCTTTGAGGGAGCTTTTATACAGCTGTGAAAACCTAGAGAATTTTGCACAAAACAACTTGACAAATGTCCATGATTCCATACCAATGAAATGCATTTTAATTTCATTCTGAATGGTTCAAGCTCTCTAGCACATAAACAGTAATAAAACTCATACTGAAGTTATTTCTGTGATTTTTAACTTTATTGTTCAAATGATACGAGCAAGTTTTCCTGGTCCTCATTAAGAATTGTTGAGACTCTAAACAGGGCTTGCATAAGAAAAAGTACACTGATGAAGCGGAAATTTGAAACTGGCCTGTCATGTTGTCATAGAGAGTGCACACAGTGTGTGAATTCTGTTTCTGCTTCCTACCAGCTCTGAAACTTTGGGCAAATTATTTAGAATCAGCACCATTTTATCACTTAAAACAACAGAAACAGGTACAGAATCATAATAGAATTCCTAGTTCTCAGGGTTGTTAAAAGATTAAATTGAATAATGCAGAGGATACAGCTAAAGTAATACTACTTTCTTTCCTTTTTATTCCCATCAGAATTTACTATCAATATTATCACTTGAAGTGCATAAGGAATACTGATGTCAGAATACAGGGGCCAGTAATTCTCTGGAATTTAGGAAGGCAGGTCAGAAATACTAAGTGATTTATTCTCTGGAATTTAGGAAGGCAGGTCAGAAATACTAAGTGATTTATAGAAAATGGAAAATGAAGTAGGAGGTTTTTGAAAAAGTGAGTATTTAACAGGTAAATAGCATGGGACTCCCGTGGTGGTCTGGGGGTTAAGACTCTGCTTCTAATGCAAGGAGCACAGGTTCGATTCCTAGTTGAGAAACCAAGTTTCCCACATGTTCCATGGCCAAACAAACAAAAAAAAGTAGCATGTGTCTGATAATCACATATGATTTTTCTATGTAATGCAAAAATTATGTGATATAGTAAAAAGAGCACAGAATTTAGATTACAAAGCTATGTTATTATTCCTGGTCGTGGACGTTATGTCCTCTATAAACTGGAATGATTTTGATCAGACACGTCGTTGGTTCATTGTACCTCTCTGGTGTGAAAATGTTCGTGAAAACACAGGCTAGCACAAGAACTGGCTCAGGATGATTTGCCAATAAAAATCACAGTCAAAAAGAGAAGATAAATTTGATAGATACATACAGGTAGCACTAGTGATAAAGAACCCACCTGCCAATGTGGGAGACATAAGGGATATGGGTTCAATCCCTGGGTTGGGAAGATTCCCTGGAGGAGGGCATGGCAACCCACTCCAGTATTCTCCTATGGAGAATCCCATGGACAGAGGAGCCTGGCGGGCTCTAGTCCATAGCGTCACAAAGAGTTGTACATGACTGAAGCAACTTAACCCGCAAGTACATACAGAGAATGCCATAGAATTCAGCAGTATCTCTAGATGGAAGAGCATTTTCAGAATATCCTTCCCTCCTGAAAGGCAGCACAAGCTATGATCAATTTCTAGTACAGCCAAGCAAGATAGATCAGGGGTCGGAAAACTATAGTGCCCCATACCAGTTCCATTTCTCTGCTCGCTTTGTGGGAAAAAAAAAAAAAAAGTTTTTTGGAACACAGCCAAGTTTCTGGGTTTTCCTGATGTCTATGCCTGTGTTCAAACCACATGGGCAGAGTTGAATTGTGACAGAGGCCATGTGATCCGCATAGCCTCAATAGTTACTATCAGGTCCTTTACAGAAGAATTTACCCCCTGGAAGAGATAGAAAACTATAATTATGGAGAAAAGGTTCAAAAGAGTGAGGGTAGATATCAGAGGATATGAAAGGAGGGAAGAAAATCCAGTTCTATACCATAGGGACATAAACAATAGATACAACTGGGAAGTACAGGTTTCCCTAACTATCTGAAAATGGGCCATTCTTACGACATCTTTTGTTAAGCCAAAATGGCGTAAAGCTAAGAAGCCTGCTTTTGGATACACAAGATAATTCAATATAAAGTAGAGGTGCTCACAGATGCAGTTCAGAACTGGGATGACTTGCTGCTGAAATGCTGAGTTTAGTTCTCAGGGAAGGAGCTTGAATGTGTTACTCTGCTGTTGGGGTGCCTGCTGTTACTACAAAATCAACCTGAACACTATTTTTGCTTTTCTCCTTTTTCCATGGAAGTGAAGATCCTGTCAGGATTTCTTTAGGTTAGGGAAAATAAATAGTCTTTCACAAAAGTGAAACGACGTAAAGCAAACTTGCAAAAAATTGGGGCTTACTTGTACTGTGGATGAGGAATTTAAGTAGGCTTCTGATCTTAAGTCATGTGTGAGTTTTGAGCAATTGTGGAGAAAGGAGTTCTCTCCAAAAGGTAATACATTCTAGTTCTGATCCATATGTGTTACACAAAATTGTGACCTAGGACAACATGTGAAATAGATACTCTGTGTTTAGTCTGTATCTGGTTCAGCTTTTGCTTATTTGTTAGGAAAGGCAGCGCATACCAGAAACATTTAATTTGATTTTAGAAATGGCTATAGTGATGAGGATGGCTATAGTGTCCTCAATGACAAGGACACACTCTGGAATCTGACAGCCTAGGTCTCAATCCAGGCTCCTTTGTTTACCAGTTGGTGAGCAAGGCACCCTCTCTGTGCCTTGGTTTCCTTCTCTGTAAAAAGGCATGACTGTAGTTCCCGTCCTTGAGAGTAGGAAAGCAGTGTATGAGTTAATGTAAAACTCAAAGAACTATGACTGGCGTGTACTAATCACAGTATGCATAAGCCATGCTACTTGTGTTTCCATGCACATGCATATATTAGTTTATGTTAACTGTACTATTTCTATTTACTATTTATGATTTACACCGTGCAGTGTGAACTCAGTCTCATTTGACCTTTTTTTTTTGGCCTTCATAGGGCTATCGTTTAATTTTACCTTCATATAGATATATCTGTTTGGACAAATGGAATCTTATCTGAAAATTTCAGTCAAGAAAGTGTATTATAAAGTGATTTGCAAACAATAGTTATCTAAATGTTAGTCACTATATAAATATTTCTTTGGGGCCTCAATAGATGAAGTGAAGCATACTTTTGTACTGAAGGACAAAATTTGCAATTCTAGGGTTCCAAGTTTATCCTTAATTTTAAATAAATATTATCTTAAAATACATAATTGAATAGTTTTAAATTCATATAAGAATAAAGGTGTTAATATACCCTAGGTAATTATCAGCTTGTTTTTTGTGTTCTAAAAAAAATTTTGACCCTTATCATTATTTTTTAAATAATAAAATACATGTACATACTGATTTACAGTTTCAAATTTACTTTTTTGCATTATTTTATGTGATCTTGAGATGTTCTAGCTCAGAGATGTATGTCACGTATGCTCTTTTCTATTTGGCAAGAAATATTGCAAGCATATTGATGGTGATAATTAATATTTTCTAAACAGTCAGAAAACAGGTGTACCTTTCCAAATAGATCTCAAAACAAACTTGTTGAATGACTTCAAAAAGAACTTAAAAAAGAAGTAGAAATTATCTTGAAAGTCTTCAAATTTTGAATGTTGTTACAAAGGATTATGTTAAATTTTTAAAGATAAAGATCATGCTTTATTCATCTTTGTATCTTCTTTATCAAGTGCCTAGTACACAGTAGATAATTCAAAGTGTATTGAAGGATATAAATTTTAAGATATAAATGTCTCTTGTTACCTTTCAATGGAAGTTTTAATGATCTCTAAATATTTTTGGAATAGAGTTAATGGTAAGAGTAGCTAAGTTTATTTCACATTATTATATAAATTACTAGCCTTGGCAATAACCATATTAATACAAGCAGTAAAATATAAAGCAATCATAAATCTGCAAAAAAGTGCCTTTCTTTAATTTCTGTAATTGATCTCGTTTTTGAGTCCCTATTCTCATCAAAGGAGTAAACAATTGGTTTTGTCAATTAAAATGCTTGTCATTTCTATTAATTTTTTTTCTCTTTATTTTATGACATCCCTTACATGCAAAAATCTAAAGAGAAACAATACAAATGAGCTTATTTACAAAACAGAAACAGACTCACAGAGAATGAACTTATGGTTACCTGGGCGGAAGAGCGGGGAGAAGAGATAGGGAGTTTTGGATCAACATGTACACACTCCTCACTGCTGTATTTTAAATGGGCAATCAACAAGATCCTACTGTATAGCACAGGGACTCTGCTCAGTTATGTGGCAGCCTGGATATAAGAAGAGTTTGGGGGAGAATGGATACTTGTATATGTATGGCTGAGTCCCTTTGCTTTCCTTCTGAAACTATCACAACTTTGTTAATTGGCTATCAGATCAGATCAGATCAGTCGCTCAGTCGTGTCCGACTCTTTGTGACCCCATGAATCGCAGCACGCCAGGCCTCCCTGTCCATCACCAACTCCCGGAGTTCACTGAGACTCACGTCCATCGAGTCAGTGATGCCATCTAGCCCAATATAAAATAAAAAGTTAAAAAAAAGATTTTTCTCTTTCATTTAGCTTCCTAATTTTTCTAGGTATCAGTCTCTACTCACTGCCTTTGTCCTGCCCATTTTCCTTCCCAGAACAGTGTTTGGATATAAAAGGCATAAGACATTTCCTCTTAATACAGAAAAAACTCCCTCATCTCTATCAGGTGGCCTCTGTCTCTAATGAAATGGAGCAGAAGTCACTGGGCATCTTCCTCTGTCTGATATCCTCTGTGGAGATGGCTGATACCTGCTCCTCAGGACTGTGGACTGTGTAAGGGCTTTCTTTCTCAGTATTCCGCACTCACTACTAACTTGTCCTTAATCTATGCCTCCTCCTCTTTCATCCTCTTAACACTTTTGAGTCCATGTTTTGGAAGGGTCTTAGAATTCCAAGATGCTTTTTCTTTGCCGTAGTAAGGTCTCTGTCACCCTTGAGGTCTTTCTCCAGATGCATTGACTGGACACCTCTTTCACCATTACTTCTTCACTTAGCCTATGCCACGTAGGACATGGAATTATACAAACATTGTTCTTTCTACTCACAGATAGGATATCCCTAGATTACTCTTAGGTTCTTTGATTGCCTCATCCTATGTAGGTACCTTCCTTTGCCAATCTGAGGGGTTGACTGGAAGAGTGAGGGAAGCAACACTTAGACATAATCTCTTGTCTTTCCATTACCAGTATTTTTTCTCCCATTTTGTCACCCACCACTGCAACCCAGTAACAGTAGGGCTTTGCCCTTCTCATTTAGCAGGAATCCCTACTATGTCTCCTTATTCTGCAGTTTCTGTGCATTAGTTCATTTCAATCTTCTGGTACCTGTCTCTGCAAGTCTGTAAGTCTCTGCAAGTCTGTAAGTCTCTGCTGTGGAAGTACAAGGGCCCTTTGTCTTTCAAGTAGGCCTGTTTTTTTAAAAAGTCAGAAATGTGTGTCTTTAGTTGATTACCTGGATAATGCCATCCCCACAATGATATCCATGTTTATGTAATTAGTAGGGGATTCACAGGCATTCATGATTTTGTTATTAACCAGCAAGACAAACATGAATGTAATATTTCAAAAATAAGAAAAACAACTTTGTTGCATCTATGTGGCATAATCATAAAATGTGTTCTTATATTATTTTTTATTCTATTAAACAATTTATCAGAAATATCATAAAATTACAGTGAGTTATTTTTACCTTAAAAGTAAACCATACTGAGCTTTGAAAATCAAAGTCCACTAATTTAATTACACAATTCACTCCTTTGTTTACTTTCTATGCTATGTAGTACGTTTATAAAGTCTCCAATTAGATGGTTTCACTGAATGTTCTCCATGTGAGTCTGGCACAAAACTGGATCAGAATAACTAACTGGGTTGGTTAAACATTTTGATTCAAGAGCCACACACAAATTAAATGTTAATTCTCTTATTCTTTTGAAGCTGATATTTCCTTAATCAGCCATGAAAGAAAAGCTTGCAAGAATATCAAGGGAATGTAGATGTTTGAGGGGAGGTTAAATACCATGACAAGATATTTTAAAAATCTTATGGAATTTGTAATGGTAAAATATGTCAGCTGTGCTCAAGAAAGTGGATGTAGATATTATAGGCAATTGAAAGTAGTAGGTGGTTATTTTAGCTGGAATGCCTCCCAGAGCAGATGGTTTTTTAGGAGTTTTTGAAGGAGAAGAGCAAGGTGGCCTGCCTGCCTGGCATATATTAATTGAGTGCCTGTTCCAAGTGTAGGGGGTGGTTGGAAGAATGTGTGATATCTTGAGTGGGCGAATGATACAAACAGGCATAACTTCAAAATAACCTGAAATTTATATCCCAGAAAGCTTACAGACAATTCACAAAGACATAGTTATGGCCGTAAGGAATCAGAAAAATGCAAAATTACACAAACAGAAAGTTAACACCGCGTAAAATAGAACTTAGCAAACCGTGGTCAATATTTTCACATTTAACACTTGGCTATTGCTTATCAACAAAAAATAATTTCCTAATTAGGAAAACCTTACTAATATGCCTTCTGAGTTTGAGTTTTAAAAGATCAGATTTCATCAAGCATTTTAAAAATATGATTAACATCTAAGATTTCTGTTTATATTTATACACATAGATTGTTTGAGAAATGACATGGATTAACTTGTGGAGTCATTATGTTTGTTTTCTGAGTTCACAATTGACTCTCGAATTTATCCCATCCAGCCATTACTTACAACCTCCATTTTGGTTTAAATAACATTAGCCCATGCAAGTACCACTGAAAAATCTAATTCCGTTCCCAGCCTTTCCAGTTAAAGAAACCAATATGTTACATTCAGATTGATTTTCTTAAAAATTGGTTTTACTCATTCACTGGATAGATTCATGGATAAGAATATAGAACTTGGAAACAGACTACCCAGGCTTGAGTCCCAGTCCTGCCTCTTCCTAGTTATGATCTGGGCAACTTACTTAACTTCTCAGTTTACTAGCTCTAAAAGTATGTATCAAATACATGGATGATAAAAGTACTTACCTTAGAAAGTTGTTATAGACACGAAAACTCAACCTCTGTGCACCAGTGCCGAATCAAATATTGGAGACAGAGTTTTGGGTGAAGTCTAGCATTATTGCTTTGCCAGGCAAAGGGGGACAGAGGGGCTTGTGCCTTAAAAACTGTGTCCCAACCTGTGATGGGGTGGATTTGATGCGGAGTTTTACGGCAGTGGTTCAAGGGCAGGGTTGCTGATAAGAATCAGTGTGTGCATGGCCTGCATCCCTTTAATCTGGCCTCCAGTGGTCTCCGGATGATCTGTGATTTTCAATGTTATCACACTGTGACCTTCTCTATGGAGTGAAGAATGCTTCCACTGGATGGGGTGGTAATTCTATAGAAGAGCTCAAAGATACCGTTATGAGTATCCCTTGAGGCGGAACCGAGACCTTGCCCCAAGACTGCACTATTGTTTCCTGGCTGTTCCTCCCTTGTCTCTGCATCTCCTCCCTTTCCCGGTTAGCAGCTGTTTGAACCTGCCCTTTGGAACTCAGGGAAGGTCATGGACGCTGAAACTTATTTCCTACAAACAAGAAACTGGGGACACAACAGAGAAAGGCTTTGGTACCCAGGAATCCCACACGGTCCTACTTGGCTTCATTAAGAAGAATAAATATGTTATTATTTGCAAAAGATTTAAAGCGATGCTGGACACCTCTCAAGTGCACTGTGTTTAGCTAAATAAAGGTCATGATCATGCTCAGAAAACTTTAGGACTCTCTGCTGCACAACAGAAAATTAAAAATTCTAAGGCATTCAAGGTCTTTTCAACCAGCCTTTGATTTCCCTGTCTTAACCAACCTTGTTTCCATAGGCAGGTATTCCATTCCTTTTGTATTTTCTTGCTTGCATCTTTTAACCTGTAGCTTTCCTCAAACTAGGATGCTAATCAGCATTCCAATACCATACCCATCTCCATCCATAAGCTATATATTAGATCAGGCACAACATTCAGATACCTCCTTTACCCTGTCTCCTGTGTCATGGTTTTCTTTTTCACCCTCTCCTGATGTATATCCCCTTCCCAATTCCTCAAACACACATATAATGATGTTATGTTGGTAATAAATTATTTTTGTAATCCGTAGTGTCTCTCTAGCTAAATTGCTAAATTCTTAAAGAGTGTATGGAGCATCAGCACTCAGTGTGTATCCTTGCACGCAAAAGATGCTCCTAAGTATATGGTGAGTGAGAAAATGAATATGCAGATAAGTAAATGCATGCATAAATCAAAGTATCCAACAAATGGATTTCTTGTGCTTTAAAGAGATTAGAAGGCCTGAGGTTCTCAGAATTTCAGTGTCATTCTGTCAGATTTAAGAAAATGTCTCTAGTCAAGAGCCCACTAAAAATCAGATACTTAGTTTAAAATTTTCCATGAAAGCACAGAATTAGTGTTGCTTGAGACGACCAAGGTCAGAGAAATGTTCTGATACACACAGAAGCTTAGAAACAGCTAATGGGTTTTATCTTGGAGAATGCCAGTGGGTGTGCTATGACAGAAGCAACAGTTGTAGCTGTCAACTAAAAACAGATGCACTTGAGAGTTGTAAGTTAAGTTTTATTTGGGGCAAAATGAGGACTGTAGCCTGGGAGGTAGCATCTCAGCTCTGAGAGACTGCTCCAACGAGACATTGGGAGGAAGATCAATATGTAGATATGAGGAAATGCAAGGATTGAGATCATAAATCTGTTCCTAAAAAATCCAGCTATCTAAAGACCTGTCCCACCAGATTCCGTGGAGCACAGAGTGCTTCCCTCCATCCTGAACTCCCTCAGTGGCTTTTGACGGTCACCAGCTGCAACAGCACAGAATTCAGTCTCTGCAGAGGCAGATAGCAAATGCCCTTGTTGTTCAGTCATTGGCAATGCACTTGGCAAGTGCCAATTTGTAGTTGATGTGTAAACTACAAATTGGCACTTGATATGTCAACTTCGTAAAATTGACACTTGACCTCATGTCTAGAAAAGCACTAAATCCCTTCATGGTGACGTAAGATCCTCCTGAGTAGCGGAAAACCTCCTGTAAAGTACACACTTGATTGCATTGGACTCCCCCTTCTCCAAAACCTTATATACTGAACTTCCTCCCAATGCCTCTTTGGAACATTCTTGCTGAGCTTTCTGAGATATTGCCTCCCGGGCTACAGTCCTCATTCTACCCCAAACAAAATTTAACTCACAGCTCTCAAGTTGTGCATCTTTTCTTCAGTCAACATAGCCTCTGCATGATTATTAGCATAGGCCTGTTCATATTAAGAAGGGTTTTCATGATTTCAAGTCTGAGAACTGGATGTGTTGGCAGTATCCAGTGACTGAGAAAATAATTGTACAAAGTAGCATAAATATACCAATGCTTTAAAATGAGTGTATCTTATAACCTAATTAAGATAAGTATCTTTGAGAATTATTTGTGTATATAGGTGCAAAATATTTCTAACTTGTTTTCTGGATATGTGAATTTTCAGACCCATTGTAATATACTGATGTACCCTATCCATGATCCACATTTTGAAAGCTACTAGAATAGAACCTGGCATTAATGAGGTCAAAAAATCTGAACTCGCCTATCATTTTGGTAGAGAAGCCTTTAAAGGCAAAATTTGGTGTGCAGATTACAGGGTATGTGACTTTCTTCTCTTTGACTGGTGGTGAGGTAACAGGGCAGTGTTCCAGGAGTCTTTTGTTCATTGTGTTCAGCTTGAAGTTTTTGCCCTCCACCTGGGTGAGAGCCTTAGTTCCTACAGAAGAACTCAAAGATAATGTCATGTGTGTATATATATGTATATGTGTATGTATGTGTATATATATATATATATATATATATATATATTTCTTCCTGAAGAACCAGGACCCTGCCCCAAGGCTATATTTGACCATTCCTCCTTTGTATCTGTATTCCCTTGCCTTCCTGATCAGCAACTGAATCACCCCTTTAGAATGCAGGGGAGGTCAAGGGGAATGAATGGAGCCTGTTTTCTGCAAACAAGAAACAGGAGCCATGGAAAGAATTTGTACCAGGGTGGGCCCTACAGACCCCTGCTCCATCCCATTAGTTTCTGGTGTACAGCAAAGTGATTCCGTTTTATGCACACACATACACAGATATTTCAGATTCTTTCCATTATAGTTTATTCAAAGATAGTGGATATAGTTCCTTGTTCCATACAGGAGGTCCTCGTTGTTTATCTATTTTATATATAGTAGTATGTATCTGCTCATTTCACACTTCTAATTTATCCCTCCCACCATTTTTCCCCTTTGGTAATTGTTTTTTTGTATGTCCATGAATCTTTTTCTCTTCTGTAAATAAGTTCATTTGTATTTTTTTTTAGATTCCACATATAAGTGATATAAACAAGATACTTCCCTTTGTCTGACTTCATTTAGTATGATCATCTCTAGATCCATCCTTGCTGCTGCAAATGGCCTTATTTCATTCTTTTATGATATTCTTTTCTGTTGTATAAGTACACCGTATCTTCTTAATCCGTTTATCTGTCTATGAACTCTTAGGTTGTTTTCAAGTCTTGGCTGTTATAATAGTGCTGTTGTTGGGGTGCATGTATCTTTTTAAATTAGAATTTTCTCCGAGTATTAGCGGAGGATTGGGATTATGTTAGCTCTATTTTTAGCTTTTTAAGGAACCTCTGTACTGTTTTCCATAGTGGCTGTACCGATTTGCTTTCTCATCAGCAGTGTAAGAAGGTTTCCTTTATTCCATACCCTCTCCAGTATTTATTGTTTATAAACATTTGGTGATGGCCATTCTGACCTGTGTTAAATAATATCTATGAGCTTGTTTTTATTTGAGCCTCCATATGTCCTTGGACAAGTTCTTAGCAAGAACTCTGGAGGAGAGACTTTAAATGTGTCCTTAGATACAAATTGACCGAGTGGTAAATTGAGTAAGAGAGAAATACACAAAGCTCTTAAAACACATGGAATACAAGTTGGTATTTTATCATAATTTTTCAGAAATATTATTAATCAAAGATTTGATCATTGGTCAATGTTTAATTGAATTTTTAAATTGACATTCATGATAACATGCTGTTTATGGCTGCATGTCATGTGTTAAAGTCATATATGGAGTGTGAAAAAGCTAACAAAGCAAGTTTCTATTAAAGAAAACTATACCTCTTTCCCCCCTTGTATCATTCTTAAGGAGGTAATAGAGCAATTGATAAAACAACTAAGTAAACCAATTTACCTAAGTTCTCAGGAAGGTTTGATGAGGATCTTAGAAGTGGTTCTACGGATGTGCAGATAACTGTCCTAGAGAAGAACACATTTTGTTGGAGTGGAACATTAGTTAAGCAGCTGCCTTTCAAAACACACAGAGTTTGTATGATTCTTGGGTCCACTGTTGACAGGGTTTTCTCCATTCCTTTTAGAACACAAATTGACTTCAAAGGGAATTCAGTTCATGCTGTATGGGGAGGCCCTATACATTGACTGAACAGGAGATTGCTAGAAGTGTTGGAGACAATTTTGATTGTGATGTATATAAAAGAGAGGATAAACAGCCAAAGAAGTCAATGAAAAATGGATTTTCCTCATGTTAATCCTCATAATAATCAGATTATGCTGATTGAAATTTAACTTAAAATTGAAAAAAGAAAAAGCCTCTAAAAAATTCAGTGTAGACTTCCTCTTCTGATAGAACTGTGAACTCAAGGGAATTTCTGCAACAAAAAGTAGTTGAGTTTCATAGAAAGCATTATTTTAAGACTTGCATTTGTTTTGAAAATCATAATTCTGACAAAAAATAGCATTTTGATTGATGTCTTGGTTTTTAAGAAACATGAAACTTGTGACTGTGTTTAATGAACATGAAACTTGTGACTGTGTTTAATGAATATATGACATTATGGACATTTTATCTTTGAAGATGCAGGTTTGTTGTTTTTTTTTTTATGATCCTTGGAAATAGTTTCCACCTTTTAAAATTAAAGAAAATGATTTATCTAGTCTTATTATCTTGATCAATTAAAGCCAAAGTTCATATTTGGGGATCCATTATTATGACCTTCTCTCCATTATTTCTTTTCTGTTGCTTCATCTTATTTAATTATACTTCTGAATTTTATGTGTCCTAGTAAATCATTATTAAATAATTCTGGAAAATAAAAAGAAATATGATTAACAAATAAGACAAAAGACATGCAAAATTGGGATATTTCTATTTGGATTTTTTTTTTTTTAGTTTAGATCAACTTTTGCTTTGATAATAAACACTAATTTCACCTTGAAGATAATAATGCAGTGGAATGTGGGCAGTCTTTCAGATAGTATATCCAAAATATATCATTAAAATACCGGAAATTAAGAGATGAGAGGCTTTACTTCTTCATTTTCATCACAGTTTGTCATACTAGAAGCCATGCACATTTTAAAATATACATCATGCCAAGGTGCCACAAAGAAAGAAACAGCAAGAATTAAGAAATACGCTAGGGAAATGATTAGTTCAAATTTTTAACAACTATACTTTTTATGAAATGATTTTGCAGTATGTAATAAGTTGTTTTGATATTATACAGAGTTTTTTGTTTTTTGTTTTTCTTACGGCTGGAGCATTAGGATTTGAACATTTTCTCCCAATTTTCTTTCCTTTTAAATGTCTCTACAGAATGGTTATCTGCTAAAAGATGGTGCTAAAATTTGCCTGCACAAATTTTTCCTGGGAATGTTTAATCAGTTTTTTAAAATTAAATTGGCCATAATAACCTTTAAGTGTTCATTTATTTTTGAACAATTCCTTGAAAATAGTCATCTTGAAGATCTAGTATAGTTTATATGGTTACATGAACTTAAAATAAGAAATCATTCAAGGATTAACATGAAGAGTGACTGTTGATAGTTGGCTCGTTTTCTGTTTTAAGTTTTTAAATTATTTAGATATGTGATTCTATGTATTAGTCGGTCTTTCAAATTAAAATTGTATTTTCTTTGGTCTTCCATGTTTTGTAACTTAAATGCCTTCATTTTACAGCTAATAAATATGTATCTTTTGATATATTTTATAGTATTTTAAACTCATTCAGTGAAGGAAAAACAATAAATGCAGTCTTTTTTCATTTGTAACATGGAAAATAGGAGATATTATAAAAATATCATAATTAATAGATCCTATACTTGAGAAAAGATTAACATTTCTCCTTGATTTTCTTTGTTTGACCTTCAAAATATACTCTGCTATTTGTTTTGTATTAGTGTAAGAAACCTGGGAATTGGTATCAGGTAACCATAACGATCAGAAAAGAAATTAGTCCTGGATCTTATAGAAAGATAAAGGAACCATCAGGATGGCTATTAAAGGAAGATGTAGAAGTACATAAATGACAGCGATCTTGCGGAAAATAGTAGATAATCTGAAATATATTAAAGGTTAATGCTATGTCTATTACTCATTCAGTTCAGTTCAGTTGCTCAGTCGTGTCCAACTCTTTAATTGGAAAATTAATTTTTTTTTAATTTAGCAAATGAATAGCTAATCATCATATTTCTCAAGTGAATTTGCTACAGGATATAAATAGGTATATTCTGGGGTGGTTTAAGGTATTTCAAACAGAATATATTATTTATTATTTTATGCCATTTTAAATAACATTCCTAAGAACACAGTATTCATGAGTTTATCTTGAAATTGTAGGTTTTAAAATTAGTAATACTAGCTATAACAATACATAAAGATAACAAATATTAATTTGGGGGGTATTTATAATTTAGTAGATATTAAGCTAAGGGCTTTATATACATTGCATATATTTGTAACATGGGAATAATAATAGGACTTCATTTATCGTCTCCTGTGAAGATGAAAAGTCTGATCAATAACAAATGTTTAGTGCAAATTTCAGTAAATTTTCAGCATTATCTATTTTGTCATTGCTGTTATTTTTATTGTTACTTTAGCACTTAATGATACAGTATTCATTGTCCAATTTTCCAGATTTGGAACTGAAGGTAAGTAAGAAAGGTCACATAAATTGTAAAACTTGTAATTATTGGATACAATATTTGAATTCCTATCTATCCATCTTTCAAGTCTATCCATCCTTAAAATCTGTCCATCTTTGAAGTCTATGAATTTGGCAAACATGCTATAATGTGTTAATAAACAAATATATCATATCTTTTTTTCAATGATATTGCTGTGACATTAAAGTTTTATAAAGAAAAATAGTATACAATTATTAGTGAGAAAAACAGTGCTAATACATATCAACTGGATAATACTAAAAATTATAGCAACCATATATTAATATAATATCAAAATCCAACCCAGAAATTTAGAATTATTTGGTGAGCTCAGTCACTCAGTCGTGTCTGACTCCTTGCAACCCCATGAATCACAGCACGCTAGACCTCCCTGTCCATTACCAACTCCCGGAGTTCACTCAAACTCATGTCCATGAAGTCGGTGATGCCATCCAGCCACCTCATCCTCTGTTGTCCCCTTATCCTCCTGCCTTCAATGCCTCCCAGCCTCTGGGTCTTTTCCAATGAGTCAACTCTTCGTATGAGGTGGTCAAAGTATTGGACTTTCATCTTCGGCATCGGTCCTTCCAATGAACACCCCAGACTGATCTCCTTCAGAATGGACTGGTTGGATCTCCTTGCAGTCCAGGGGACTCTCAAGATTCTTCTCCAACACCACAGTTCAAAAGCATCAATTCTTCAGTACTCAGCTTTCTTCACAGTCCAACTCTCACATCCATACATGACCACAGGAAAAACCATAGCCTTGACTAGATGGACCTTTGTTGGCAAAGTAATATCTCTGCTTTTCAATATGCTATCCAGGTTGGTCATAATTTTCCTGCCAAGGATTAAGCGTCTTTTAATTTCATTGCTGCAACCACCATCTGCGGTGATTTTGGAGCCCCAAAAGATAAAGTCTGACACTGTTTCCACTGTTTCCCCATCTATTTCCCATGAAGTGATGGGAGCAGATATCATGATCTTGGTTTTCTGAATGTTGAGCTTTAAGCCAACTTTTTCACTCTCCTCTTTCACTTTCATCAAGAGGCTTTTGAGTTCCTCTTCACTTTCTACCATAAGGATGCTGTCATCTGCCTATCTGAGGTTATTGATATTTCTCCTGGCAATCTTGATTCCAGCTTGTGTTTCTTCCAGCCCAGCGTTTCTCATGATGTACTCTGCATACAAGTTAAATAAGCAGGGTGACAATATACATCCTTGACGTACTCCTTTTCCTATTTGGAACCAGTCTGTTGTTCCATGTCCAGTTCTAACTGTTGCTTCCTGACCTGCATACAGATTTCTCAAGAGGCAGGTCAGGTGGTCTGGTATTCCCATCTCTTTCAGAATTTCCCACAGTTTATTGTAATCTACACAGTCAAAGGCTTTGGCATAGTCAATAAAGCAGAAATAGATGTTTTTCTGGAACTTTCTTGCTTTTTTGATGATCTAGCAGATGTTGGCAATTATTAGGAATGGATAATTTAAAATCCCCATGTGACTTTATTATAGCTTACAGATATAATAAATCATTATGAATATTGTTGAGAATCATCATTATCAAATTACTACAGTTGTAGATATAAAAATGATCTATAAAATTTGGCAGTATAATAACTAAACTTGTTGACATTATAATCTAACGTATATGTATAAGAAGAATATTTGCAGTGAATATGATTTTTAATTTTATTTATAAAGTATAATTATTTCCATGTAATAACCAATGTTTATAAATTTCTTTTCCAAAGTAAAAAATGCAGGTAATTAAATAGTCTTTTATTTCTTGGCATTATGGTGGATGGGCTTCCCTGGGGGCTCAATGGTAAAGAATCCACCTTCCAATGCAGAAAATGTGGGTTCGATCCCTAGGTCAGGAAGATGCATGCAAATGGCAAATGGCAACCCTCTTCAGTATTATAGCCTGAAGAATCCTATGGACAGAGGAGCCTGGTGGGATACAGTCCATGCAGTCACGAAGAGTCAAACACGACTTAGTGACTGAACAACAATTTTAGTGGATAGATATTGTGATGACCCTCAAGCCAAACACTTAAAACTGCTGAGTAAAATATAAATTCTTGGCTATGATAAAATGTAAAATATAAATTCATGGCTGTGTTGCAATTCAGAGGGAGTTTCTCAGTGTTCAAAAACTGGGAGAGGAACAATGATAATCTAAATTTAACTGGAAGCAAAACTGCTTTGGGTATGTCTACAGAATTTAGTATTCTCAAAAATTATATTTTACCTATTCCAATGGGGTCATTAGCTAAGATTTACAGTGTCTTTATTTTGGTGTTAGAAGGCTCAGTTCAGTTCAGTTCAGTTCAGTTGCTCAGTCGTGTCCAACTCTTTGCGATCCCATGAAACGCAGGATGCCAGGCCTCCCTGTCCATCACCAACTTCCAGAGTTCACTCAGACTCACGTCCATCGAGTCAGTGATGCCATCCAGCCATCTCATCCTCTGTCATCCCCTTCTCCTGCTGCCCCCAATCCCTCCGAGCATCAGAGTCTTTTCCAATGAGTCAACTCGTCGCATGAGGTGGCCAAAGTACTGGAGTTTCAGCTTTAGCATCATTCCTTCCAAAGAAATCCCAGGGCTGATCTCCTTCAGAATGGACTGGTTGGATCTCCTTGCAGTTCAAGGGACTCTCAAGAGTCTTCTCCAACACCACAGTTCAAAAGCATCAATTCTTCGGCGCTCAGCCTTCTTCATGGTCCAACTCTCACATCCATACATGACCATGGGAAAAACCATAGCCTTGACTAGCCAGACCTTTGTTGGCATAGTAATGTCTCTGCTTTTGAATATGCTATCTAGGTTGGACATAACTTTCCTTCCAAGGAGTAAGCGTCTTTTAATTTTATGGCTGCAGTCACCATCTGCAGTGATTTTGGAGCCCTAAAAAATAAAGTCTGACACTGTTTCCACTGTTTCCCCATCTATTTGCCATGAAGTGATGGGACTGGATTCCAATGATCTTAGTTTTCTTAATGTTGAGTTTTAAGCCAACTTTTTCACTCTTCTTTTGCACTTTCATCAAGAGGCTCTTTAATTCTTCTTTGCTTTCTGCCATAAGGATGGTGTCATCTGTATATCTGAGGTTATTGGTATTTCTCCCAGCAGTCTTGATTCCAGCTTGTGTTTCTTCCAGTCCAGTGTTTCTCATGATGTACTCTGCATAGAAGTGAAATAAGCAGGGTGACAGTTCACAGCCTTGACGTACTCCTTTTCCTATTTGGAACCAGTTTGTTGTTCCATGTCCAGTTCTAACTGTTGCTTCCTGACCTGCATACAGATTTCTCAAGAGGCAGGTCAGGTGGTCTGTTATTCCCATCTCTTTCAGAATTTCCCACAGTTTATTGTGATCCACACAGTCAAAAGCTTTGGCATAGTCAATAAAGCAAAAATAGATGTTTTTCTGGAACTCTCTTGCTTTTTCCATGATCCAGTGGATATTGGCAATTTGATCTCTGGTTCCTCTGCCTTTTCTAAAACCAGCTTGAACATCAGGAACTTCACGGTTCACATATTGCTGAAGCCGGGCTTGGAGAATTTTGAGCATTCTTTACTAGCGTGTGAGATGAGTGCAATTGTGCCATAGTTTGAGCATTCTTTGGCTTTGCCTTTCTTTGGGATTGGAATGAAAACTGACCTTTTCCAGTCCTGTGGCCACTGCTGAGTTTTCCAAATTTGCTGGCCTATTGAGTGCAACACTTTCACAGCATCATCTTTCAGGATTTGAAATAGCTCAACTGGAATGCCATCACCTCCACTAGCTTTGTTCGTAGTGATGCTTTCTAAGGCCCACTTGACTTCACGTTCCAGGATGTCTGGCTCTAGGTCAGTGATCACACCATCGTGATTTTCTGGGTTGTGAATATCCTTTTTGTACAGTTCTTCTGTGTATTCTTGCCACCTCTTCTTGATATCTTCTGCTTCTGTTAGGTCCATACCATTTCTGTCCTTTATTGAGCCCATCTTTGCATGACATGTTCCCTTGGTATCTCTAATTTTCTTGAAGAGATCTCTAGTCTTTCCCATTCAAAGCTAAACACTTGAAATGCTTTAAACTGAATGAAAAGAGAGGTGAAAGAAAAATCCATTCTCAGCCAGTAGGAAAAAAAAAAAAAAACATATTTTGGCCTAGATACAAAGCTGATATAGTAAAAATAATAATCCAAAAAGTACGAAAAAAAAAAAAACTTCCAGATTCATCTTAGTAAAACTACAGAGTACCAGTGAAGGAGAGAAACGGAATGAGAGAGGCTTAAAAAAATGCCAGAGTGAAAGGACAGGTTCTCTTCAGAAGAACACAACACACGGGACAATTAATTATTTAACATTATCAATAAAAGTCAGAGTACTGCAGAGTATCTTTACATTTCTGAGAAAGTAACCAATAACCCATGATTTGAAAATCAGTGAATTTATCATTTGGGGACCACAAAACAATGAAACATGCTTCCACAATAAATAAGAGGTTTTATCTCCAATAAACTTTTACTTCAGGAAGTTCTCAATTTAACTTATGTTCAAAATAAAATTTAGCATGTGAGAAGATATTTATATAAACATGGACAAGTCTAAGTATTGGCTGAATAAATCAATAATGTTTAACTGAGAGGTAGATAACAGTATAATTCAAACACATAAGTTGAGAGAGAAATGAAGGAGTATAAAGATTTTAGGTTTACAGTATGCTTCAGAAGTAAAACCCTACTTCCAAACCAGTAAAGAAAAAAATAAGCAATCAAATGTCAAGTAAAACAAAGAAAGATAAAAGAAATTGCAAAAGAGCTACAGAAAATGGAATAAAATTGAGAACATAAAAGCATACCCAACATATTATGTTGAATTAAACTTGACAGGTACAGAACAGTCATTGGCAATTTGTATTTATGAAATTGCCTTATATGTGATATTATCTATGTTTTCAAGAATCATGATAATGAAAAGTATATTTTTATACAAAAAGTTAATCAGCCATATCAATTATAATCTATAACAGAAAGAAAATAAGTAAAACCCTTATTTAGAAATGCCAAATTATAGATCAAAGAAAGTAGTCATATGGACAGCAGAAAATATTTAGAAATGAAGTATAATGAAAATATATTAAAACTTTTATGATAGAGTTAGTGTGTAATTAAAGGAAAGTCATAGCTGTAAACACTTACCTTAGGGGGAAAAAGGTAAATTAATGAGTCAATCATTAACTTAAAAAGTTAGCATACCCTCAAATAATTTAAAGATACTTTAAAATATTTAGTATCTTTAAAATATTTATAAGAAAATGAAATGAAGTCGCTCATTTGCGTCCGACTCTTTGAGACCCTCATGGACTGTAGCCTACCAGTTTCCACCGTCCATGGGATTTTTCCAGGCAAGAGTACTGGAGTGGGTTGCCATTTCTTTCTCCAAATATTTATAAGAGATGATATTAAAGAAATATATATAGAACAAAAACCCAAATTTGAAAAAAAGTTAAATATTTGGTTATGGAGAAGATAAAATTTTTTAGCAAGTTAGGTGCTAAAAATTCTTTTTAGCAAGAATTTCAGGAATTTTGTAAGAAAATTGAAATGCAGAAATCAAGATAATAAAAATAAATAACTTGAATACAGTGCATCTGGAAAGAGGGCAATTTGTAAGATTAATACAATTTATAAAACTGTTAACAAAAGTAAAACTTGTTAGGTATAAAACAAAAAACATTTAAATAGCAGTTAAAAATTAAACCACTCCTTCATTCACAAATGTTTTTTAAAACATGCTTGGACAGATACTCAAGGATATGTGAATTTAAATAGTGTACATACCAGCTAGAGAGTATAAAGAGGATACTCTAAACCATTCATTTTATTTTTTGAACATACTGATAAGCATAGTCCAAAATAGAATGATAAAGGAGAACTAATTTCAAATTAGTTCTGATTTCAAATATTAAAATAGCTGCAAAATTCTAAGCAAATGCTTGGAAATCAAATCCTAAATCAGATTTTAAAATATTAACTGCACTATATCAAGTAGATTATCCCAAGATTACAAGAGTTATTCAAAATTAGAGTATTTTTATAGTAGACATATATCAAAAGCAAACATTTTAAAGTAATTTTTACATATCCCATTAAAATATTAAAAGAAAGACAGTAAATACAATTAAGATCTGCTAAGTAAAATCCTTAGCAACTGGGAATAAAAGATGAAGAATATCTGTTACAAAATTTAACAAACTTGATAGATAATGGTGAAAATTGAAAGTATATACTTATGTAGAGGAAGAATACAAAGATGCTTACAATCTAATTATTTCTGTGGAACACTATACCAGAACGTATCAGATTAGTAAGTCAAAAGCATGAAGTAAAACAAAATTTACTATGACTGGGAAAGAAGGAACTAGATTGTCCTTGTTATTTGTTATATACATGATTATATGGAGAACACTAAATAGTCTACATTCAAATTATTAAAAACAATATGAGCCATCTGATATTTGGTAGTTTTCAAATATAATCCAAAGGAGAGAGAATTAAGTCCTATTTACAAACATGTCAGAAAATAAAAATCACACTGTATAAATCTAACAAAAATTGCATAAGATCCTCAAGAACAAAAAAATAATATGCATTTATTGTGTTAGTGTTAGTCGCTCAGTTGTGCCCTGATTATAGAATTTGTTCAGGAGGGCACAGCCAGTAAATGGTGAAGTTAGGATTAGACGCTATGCATGTCTGATTATTGCCTGGTCATGTTTAGTCTTGCAACCCCATAGACTGTAGCTTGCCAGGCTCCTCTTTCTATGGAATTCTCCAGGCAAGAATACTGGACTGAGTTGTCACTCCCTTCTCCAGGGGATCTTCCTGGTCCAGGGATCAAATGTGGGTCTCCTGCATTGCAGGCAGATTCTTTACCATCTTAGACATTATGGAAGGGGATTAAAAACCTATTCATTAGTAAGAAGGCTATCAAAATGTCAATTCACCTTAACTTTTATTTACAATCCTAAAAATGTATTTTTTTAAATGGAACTGGACAAGCTTATCTTAAAATGTATATGGAAGGCAAATGTTTACAAACAATAAAGATAGAATATAAGAGTTTGTGTTACCAAATATTAATATGTATTATGAAGCTATGAAAATTAATGCAATGTGAAATGTGGTTTGGGTGCAAAAATGGAAAAATACTGTTAGAAAGGAGTGCCTGAAAACAAGCCCCCCCCACCCCCAAACAGGAAAGCATAATATATGACAAATAACATTGTGACTCAAAGAAGATATTACTTAAATTGATTATTAAGTGCTGTAGAGAAAAATATTGCATAAGAATCTGGAATGTTAGCTCTATGAAACAAGGTAAATTGAAAATGATCAAGCAGGAGATGGCAAGAGTGAACATTGACATTTCAGGAATCAGTGAACAAAAAGGGAGGAGAAAGAGGAGAAGGGGACGACAGAGGATGAGATGTCTGGGTGGCAATACCGACTTGATGAACATAAGTTTGAGCAGGCTCCTGGAGTTGGTGATGGACAGGGAAGCCTGGCATGCCGCAGACCATGGGGTCACAAAGAGTCGGACCCAACTGATCAACTGAACTGAACTAAAATGGACCAGATTGGGAGAATTTAATTCAGATGACCATTATATCTACTAATGTGAGCGAGAATCCCTTAGAAGAAATTGAGTAGCCCTTATAGTCAATAAAACAAAACATGTACTTGAGTGCAATCTCAAAAATGACAGAATGATCTCTATTTGTATCAAGGGTAAACCATTCAATATCACAGTAATCCAAGTCTATACCCCAACCACTAATGCGGAAGAAGCTAAAGATGAATGGTTTTATGAAGACCTACAAGACCTAGAATTGACACCAAAAACAGATGTCCTTTTCCTCATAGGGGAATGGAATGCAAGAATAGGAAGTCAAGAGATACCTGAGGTAACAGGCAGGTTGGCCTTGGAGTACAAAATGAAGCAGGGCAAAGGCTAGAACAGTTTTGCCAAGAAAATGCACTGGCCATAGCAAACACCTTCCAACAAGAACAAAAGTGATGATTCTACACGTGGACATCACCAGATGGTCAATACCGAAATCAGATTGATTATATTCTTTGCAGCCAAAGCTGGAGAAGCTCTATATAGTCAACAAAAACAAGACTGGGAGCTGACTGTGGCTCAAATCATGAACTCCTTATTGCAAAATTCAGACTTACATTGAAGAAGGTAGGGAAAATCACTAGACCATTCAGGTAGGACCTAAATAAAATTCCTTATGATTATACAGTGGAAGTGACAAGTAGATTCAAGGGATTAGATCTCAGATTGCCTGAAGAAATATGGACAAAGGATCATTACATTATAGAGGAGGCAGTGGTTAAAACCATCCCCAAGAAAAAGAAATGCAAAAAGGCAAAATGGTTGTTTGAGGAGGCCTTATAAATAGCTGAGAAAAGAAGAGAAACAAAAGGCAAAGGAGAAAAGGAAAGATATACTCATTGAATGCAGAGTTCCAAAGAATAGCAAGGAGAGATAAGAAAGCCTTTCTAAGTGAATAATGCAAAGAAATAGAGGAAAACAATAGAATGGGAAAGCCTAGAGATCTCTTCAAGAAAATTAGAGATACCAAGGGAACTTTTCATGCAAAGATGGGCTCAATAAAGGACAGAAACAATATGGACCTAACAGAAGCAGAAGATATTAAGAAGAGGTGGCAAGAATACACAGAAGAACTGTACAAAAAAGATCTTCATTACCCAGATAATCACGATGGTGTGATCTCTCACCAAAAGCCAGATATCTAGAGTGCAAAGTCAAGTGGGCCTTAGGAAGCATCACTACAAACACAACTAGTGGAGGTGATGGAATTCCAGTTGAGCTATTTCAAATCCTAAAAGATGATGCTCTGACAGTGCTGCACTCCATATGCCAGTAAATTTGGGGAACTCGGCAGTGGCCACAGGACAGGAAAGAGGTCAGTTTTCATTCCAATCCCAAAGAAAGGCAGGCCAAAGAATGTTCAAACTAATGCACAGTTGCGCTCATCTCACACACTACCAAAGTAACGCTCAACATTCTCCAAGCTAGGCTTCAACAGTACGTGAACTGAGAACGTCCAGATGTTCAAGCTAGATTTAGAAAAGGCAGAGGAACCAGAGATCAACTTGCCAACATCCACTGGTTTATAGAAAAAACAAGAGAATTCCAGAAAGATATCTACTTCTGCTTCACTGACTATGCTAAAGCTTTTGACTTTATGTATCACAACAAACTGTAGAAAATTCTTAAAGAGATGCTAATACCAGAACACCTTAACTGCATCCTGAGAAACCTGTATGCAGGTCAAGAAGCAACAGTTAGAACCGGGCGTGGAACAATGGATTAGTTCAAAAGTGGGAAAGAAATACATTAGGGCTGTATATTGTCACTCTGCTTACTTAAACTTTTATGCAGAATACATCATGCGAAATGCCGGGCTGGATGAATTTCAAGCATTACTTTGGTAATGTGTGAAATGAGTGCAACTGTGCATTAGTTTGAACATGAATCAAGATTGCTGGGTGACATATCAGTATCCTTAGATATGCAGATGACACCACCCTTATGGAAGAAAGTAGGAATAACTAAAGAGTCTCTTGATGAAGGTGAAAGAGTTGGCTTAAAACACAACGTTCAAAAAACTAAAATCATGGCATCCAGTCCCATCACTTCATGGAATATTGATGGGGGAACAATGGAAACAGTGACAGAGTTTATTTTCTTGGTCTCTAAAATCACTGCAGATAGTAACTGTGGTCATGAAATTAAAAGATAGTTGCTGCTTGGAAGGAAAGCTTTGACAAACCTAGACAGCATATTTAAAAAGAAGAGATAATACAGCGTTGACAAAGGTTCATCTAGTCAAAGCTATGGTTTTTCCAATAGTCATGTATGGATGTGAGAGTTAGACCATAAAGAAGGATGAGTGTTGAAGAATTGATGTTTTTGAACTGAAATGTTAGAAAAGACTCTTGAGAGTCCCTTGGACTGCAAGGAGATCCAACCAGTCAATCCTAAAGGAAATCAACCCTGAATATTCATGAGAAAAACTGATACTGAAGCTGAAGCTCCAATATTTGGGCCACCTGATGAGAAGAGCTGACGTATTAGAAAGGACCCTGAGGCTGGGAAAGGTTAAAGACAGGAGGAGAAGGGACGACAGGGGACGAGATTGTTGGATGGTGTCACCAACTCAATGTACATGAGTTTGAACAAGCTCTGGGAGATGGCAAAGGACATGGAAGCCTGCTCTGCTACAGTTCATGGGGTCACAGTTTTGGACATGACTGAGCAACTTAAGAGCAACAGCAATTAGACACGAGTACCTGGATACAAGTCCCACCACAGGAAAGCATAACATATGTCAAATAGCATTGTAAATCAAAGAGGAGATTGTTTAAATTGTCTTCAGGGATTGTCTATTTCGGAAAGAGTAAATCAGATCTCTATATTATATCACAAACTTAAAAAAAAGTTTAATGTTAATAAAACTGATTTCATATAAGTTGATAACATCTGTATCTCAAATAAAACTTCAATACAAAAGATAAGCTGTATCTAGGGAGAAATAATTGTAATGTCTGTAACTGTTAAAGTATTATTTAGAACATGAAAAAGCTTTCTGTGGTTATAAACAGAAAAGTGAGGTTTTTTGTTTTTTTAAATGGACAAAAGATATGAAGAAAACAATTCTATAAGGGAAAATGTATACCCAGTGAATACAAATTGTTCAATTGGTTTCAATTAGGAAAAAGCAAATGAAAAGTTACCATTTTATAGCTTTCAGAATAATAAAAATTAAAGGTCGGATAACACCAAGTGTTGGCGTGCATGAGAAGCAAAGGCAGATCTTAAACACTGCCTATCATGTTTATGTTGATAGGAACACTTTGAAGAACAGTGTATCAGTAGATGTAAAGATGTACATATGCTAAGACCCAGCTCTTCTATTTCTAGCTATGTATTCTAGAGAAATTCTAACATATATATACCACGAGACTTGTTTGAAAATGGTAAACATTCTTTGCATTGTTTGTACTTGAAAGATAAATTTGAGTCTTCCTACTGTGTCATCAGCAGTGAAGTGAAAGTCAGTCAGTAATGTCTGACTCTTTGTGACCCCACTGACTATACAATCCATGGAATTCTCTAGGCCAGAATACTAGAGTGGGTAGCCTTTCCCTTCTCCAGAGACTCTTCCCAACTCAGGGATTGAATCCAAGTCTCCCACATTGTAGGCTGACTCTTTACCAGCTGAGCCACAAGAGAAGCTCGTGCCATCAACTGTAGGTCGATAAATAAACTGTGGTAGCAAATTTGAACAGTGGAATAGTGTTCAGAAATGGTAATGAAAGAATTTGAGTTACATCTGTCAGCCTGAATACATCTTATAGACCCCAATGCTTGATCTAAAAAAGGAAAGTGCAGTAAAATGCATATCTCTAATAATATTTTCAGAAAGTTTTAAAACTTACAAACATTTTTATGTTTTAGAAATTCATACATAGAGAAAGCATAATCAATCCATGGAGATGACAAGTGTCAAATTAAAGACAGTAGTTATCTATGTGAAAGAAAGTAGTTATCTATGTAGAGAGAGGAGGGGAACTATCTGACGGGATCACCAGTATTTTTATAATACTTCTATTCATCATGTCATATATAAAATTTTTGTAATAATATTTCAATAGAAATAGAAAAGTGTATGGCTTTTATATTGAGATACTTTAACAAACATTTGCAAATGCCATAAAATCTCATTTTCTTCTCCACTGAAGTAGGAGTAACACTGACATTACATCAGCTTATTTCAGGAATGAGTGTGATACAGAGTAAGTATAAAGAGGAAGTTTAGATATAAGTACATGTAATAAAAGCAAGCCTACCTTAGGAAAGCCACACCTCCTTTCATGTTTGTTTCCTTTAAACATACTTTAGTTGGCGACGTCTCATCTGACTATGTTTTCAATTAAATATCAGGCACTCTTGACTTGGAGAAAGCCTGAATTAAAAAATAGTAAGGCTATCTCCCAGTAATATATAATTTTTTCATCATTAAAGGATTGGAAATGTTTAAAATGTTAGAAATTGTTAAAGGTTAGGGGATATATTCAGTTCACTATGTATTTTTTTTTTCTTATTACTTAGATTTTAAGACATGGAGGTGTTAACCTTTCAAAAGGCATAGAGAAGATAATTAGGTGATACTTAATTGAATGTTTCTTTAAGGAATATATTTCTAGATTGAAACCGATTCTTGCTGCCAACACTTACTTAGATTGCTAGAAGGACATCTTGCTTCACACTGTCAGGTCTAATTTGAGATAAAATAATGCATCTAACAATGCTGTCATCTATAATTCATGGCCACTCCTAAGTGAAGTTCATTGAAATCTCACCCATGCTCCAACCTCTGTCACTTCAGGAAGCAAGATTCACTGCACTTTCTGTTTTTATCTAAATTACTATGTTGACTGTATGTATAGTGGGTTTGGGTAGTAAATGGTTCTCAATAACACATAAGTCTAGCTTGACAGTATTCCTTTAATAAGAGAGTCCACGTTTACTTTTATTTTTCTTTTTAGAACATGAATACAAAAATAACACTGCTTTTGATGGTTTCTTTACTAAGTCCTCCTCCAAAATGTCACGTTTCGTTAGACTGTAAAAAAAAAAAAAAAAAAGACTACTTTTGCTCTCTTGACCAACTAATGCAACTCCATCAGGCTCACTAAACATCAGTGTCAGGGTAAAACCTGATAACACGGTGGAGAGATTGAGCCCCATTTTCTTAATCCTGGCTATTCTACTGTTACACTGACAAGTTGGATCAGCAAACTCTCCAGTCCGAATTAATTTGTCCTAGTATCCTTGCATTTCTGTTTGATTTAGATAGATACACATAGAACACAATACTTAAAAACTTCAGAAACTGCAGACTTGATAATAAGGCTTTGCCATCTAGGTACTGTCATGTATTAATGATTTTTGTTATTTGTTATCTTGTAATATAATATTTAAATTTTGTAATTTCATCTTTCCCATACTGAGCGGAAAATTTTAACCTGTAAGCTTCATTTTCTTTGTCTTATTTTTCAGTTACTTAAAGGCCAATAAATTCTGCCTTGAAAATGCTTTCCCTAGAATTCTCTAAGGCACAATCTTACAGTTATTTTCTAAGAAAGACTTAAAGGAGAATACTAGGGGAAATTTGGGAGAAGGCAATGGCACCCCACTCCAGTACTCTTGCCTGGAAAATCCCATTGACGGAGGAGCCTCTTAGGCTGCAGTCCATGGGGTCGCGAAGAGTCGGACACGACTGATCAACTTCACTTTCACTTTTCACTTTCATGCATTGGAGAAGGAAATGGCAACCCAGTCCAGTGTTCTTGCCTGGAGAATCCCAGGGACGGGGGAGCCTGGTGGGCTGCCGTCTATGGGGTCGCACAGAGTCGGACACGACTGAGGTGACTTAGCAGCAGCAGCAGCAGGGGAAATTTGAGGGGTTATACAGTGTAAGTGGGGAAATTGACTTTTGAAAATGTCATGATAAATTGTTGAAAATATTTTAAATCCCCAGAGATAAAAGACAATTCTCTGTTTTGGAGATTGTCTTTAAAGATTCCAATTAACACAGTTATCTTAGTCAAAAATATGTTTAGGAGATAATGCAATTAAAAATAATAAATCACTTAAAGAAAGCTGGCATGTAGTCACATTTGGTAAGTAAATAATTTCTAATGAAAATTTTAGTGAATATGTTTAGCACATTTTAAAGAGTGGAACATACTTTCTGTATTGCTCCTCAGCTTAAACTAAATTTTACTTTTCTAAACCAGGAACCAATGTGGAGGAAGTTTGAAATCAGTATAAAAATATGAATAGTTTTAAAAGTATCAAAGTCATTTTATGTTAATTCTGCAGTACTAAGTAATGTAAAAATTCAATCTCTACTTTTGTGGACTTGGTTACTGAATCAATCAACTCTAGCTTAGTGTTTAGTTATTATCGCTTTTTCTGAGCCTCAATATAAAGATTTTTTCTGTTATTATCATTTCATCTCCTTTATATATTTAAAAATGAAATGCATCTCCATAAATCATAAAGTCTTGGTTCCCAGAAAAGTGTTTTGTGTATAAAAATGAAATTTATGGTTTGCTGAGGTTGCAGTTCTTTACTGCAGAAACACACAAATAAGCAAAAAGAGAAGCAAAAAAAAAAAAAAAGGCTTCATGCAAATTAAGTTCATTAAGGAACATGAAATTAGTTGTCTTAGTAAATTCTGTGAAAGCATTTTAACGATTATATAGTTTTTAATAGTTCACTTAGGTAATTTCAGTCTTGAGAGTCATTAAATATTTTTGAAGATTATGCTTGCTTTTTTGTGTTCTAATACTTTTAATAATATTATACTGAAAATTCTAATTAAAATGAAGGTCAGCCTCCTAGAGTTTGAGCTAAGGCAAGACTATCTTCAATGAACTTTATGAGCGAAATACACTACTTACTGATGAATCACTAAGTCACTAAGAGTGAAATGAAAAATTTAGTTAAAAAAACAAACACTGTTTTTGTTTTTTTTTTAAGGGGAGTCTTCCCAAGTGGTGCACTGGTAAAGAATCCATCTGCCAATGCAGGGGATGCAGATGTGGCTTTGATCCCTGCTGCAGTCCGCAGGGTTGCAGTGTCAGACACAACTGAGCACACACAAACACTCTCTCTGAGCTGGAGAGTGGTCAGAGTTGTATAATACCCTTCCCCCGAGTGGACACGCTCCCAATACAACTGTCCAAGAGGCAGAAATGCCTGTGAAGACAGGGATCAAGAATTCTCAGTCCTTAGCCAGACAAAAGAAGGCAATGACAAACCACTCCAGTGTTCTTGCCTGGAGAATCCCAGGGTCGGCGGAGCCTGGTGGGCTGCCGTCTATGGGGTCGCACAGAGTCGGACACGACTGAAGCGACTTAGCAGCAGCAGCAGCAGCCAGACAAGAGGTGCGATATCCATTCCGTTGTTAAACGAATCCAACTCTAGTAACAACTATTAGTTTGATGAATTTAATGTTTAACTTTTATTTATTTCATAATTCTCTTTGCTCAAAGTTAAACATTCAGTACTGTTTAAATAAGAATTAATACTGGTATTGGAAATTAATTTTTAAAATTCTGCATTTTCTAAAGTGCTAATGCACGTAATGAGGATAGTTAGGCATTAAATTCTATTTGAAATACTCTTTGCCTGAAGAACACTGATAATTTCTACAGATCCTTTCTTTGGTATTTTTCTAAATCATAATCAATTATAGTACCCATTTGCCTTATATTTCCAGAAAAGAAATGTTAGTATGACATGTCATATTTAACAACTATATCTTCTTGTTTGGAGCTTGGAACATATTTCTAGAGATTGCTTTCATAAATATATTTAGAAAACTTGCTTTCTGTCATGATTTACAGTAGAAAATTAAATATTATTTTCAAACATAATTACATTTTCCAACTGATAAAAGCAATTAAGTTTGCTTTTTTCTTGCATAAGAGAAATAACAGAAATTAGAGAAGTATGTGAAATGAAGCAGATAAACCATTGAAGATAATATGACATTGATTATCATGTTGGGAACATTGTCACAGCATTCTTTATTACTTTCATTGATTCTTAAAATAATAATAAATAATGTCATTTATTAATAAATTGTTTATTTTTTATTTAGTTGCCACAATACTTTAATTGCACTTACTGTACTCAAAATCACCCCGTTGGGTCAGTACAGCCTGCTTTTCAGAAGAGATGACTATGATTTAGACATTGAAATAAATTTCTCAATATCACATACTGACCCAGTGAGGGAGCAAAAACTGAGCTTAAGTCTATCTGACCACTTAGTCCTATGCATGAGTCATGAAGATTATATTAGTTTTCTTTTGCTGCTGTGCATATTACCTCAAACCTAGTGTCTTACAGCAACAGGGGATGATGGGGCATAGATGTGGTTTGGGAAGGGATATTCAACATTGTCTCTGATTTGTTACTTAAGATCTAAAAATTTTAAATAACAAATGCTTAAGGTTTTGGTTTATCAAGACCACGACATGTTACAAATCTGTGATAAACACTGTACAGCAGACGCATTTTCTCATCCTGTACCACTGGTTATCTCCTTTTGAGAATCTGACCAAAACTGAGTTCTCTTCAGACAAAGAAAGAAATTCATGTCTATACATAAATAGTCTAAATGTAGTCTACATTAAATGTAGTCTCTAGGAAATTACAAACTACTTAGAAAGGAAATAAAGAACCCCCAGAACTTATTATTTTGCAGCTCTCTAGGTCAGAAATTTTTGCCACATGTTTGTGTTAGGGATTAGGTATTGGCAGGGCTGCATTCCTCTACAGGAGAATCCATTTTCATGACTTTTCTAGCACAATCCATGTTCTCTATCTTCAAATCCAGGTTGAGTTCTTTTCACATCATATCTTCTAATCTCTTTTGTACTATCACATATCCCTTTGATTTTCTTCTGCCTTCTACTTTTTTTTTTTATCTTTGAAAATGTGTTTTAATTTTTTCCATGAAATAAAATTTTATAAACTTTCCCAAAGTAAATATAGAAGAAAAAAAAATGAGGTTTCTCTTTATTTCCTTTCAGCTTTAGCAGACAATGTCTGTTAAAACAGAGTATATTTTCATTGATTTTAAATATTAACAATTATTTATTTACATTTCTACCTTTTAGAGTAAATGATCCAATAAGCTCTTATACAGTTGTGGAAAACCCATGAAAACATGAACATATATGTACTCAGGGGGAATAACCATTTGGTATGTGCCAGTAATCCTTTAGTACAGTAAATGGAGGAATGGAACCAATATATATATAGTTTATTTGTTTTTTTCCATGTGTAAGACGTGCACAGAAAGAAATGTCTATATATTTGTCTTTTCCTCTATAATGAAGCCATCTCTAACAAAAAACAAAAAGTTGGGTCAAAATGAGTCAGTTATTGCTGCCTTCTACTTTTAAGAACATTTGTGATCATAGTGAGCTCAATTAGGTATCCAGAATAATCTCCCCATGCAAAGTCCTAAATTTAATCGTATCTGGAAAGCTCTTTTGACTATGTACTGTCACATTGTCATCGCTTTGGGGGGTGAGGACATAAAAGATTAGACAACTTTGAGGGAGGTGGGGATTATTCTGCCTAATACAAAGAGTAAACTTTCCTGGTCAAAAAACAAACAAACAAACAAACCACAGCAAACAGTAGTGTGAAACTGCTTGTCTAGCTTAGATTTATTGATACAATTAAAGTATCTTAAAGTATTTTTGATTCTGAGATGACTGTCTTATATTCCAAAAATGGTAATTATATATTTTTAATTAACTGTGCTTTATTGCCCTCTCATTTTCATCAATCTCCCTAAAGTTAGAAAGGAATATATATACACATATATAATTATTGAGTCTTTTTAATTTTTTTAATTTTTTAATTTTTCATTTAAGTCATTTTTTCCAGATAATCAGGTTGCACAAATCCATGATATCATTCTCATAAAATACAATACTGTTGCCTTCATATTGCCATTTTTGTTGACAGAAGCTGAGGATGCTTAAGAACCCAAGGTCACACAGCACATTAAAGTGCTTGGTTTCAAACCCAGATTTCTCTGACCCCAATGCTTATAGTTTAAAGTCAAGTTCCCCAGAAAATGATTCTGAAATGGAGTTTTGTATACAGGAAATGCATTGGTATCAACAATGGTGAGGGAACAAAAAATTATGATTAGAAGTGTTGAATTTTAATTAAATCTCAAAAAAGTTTCAGTTGATCCCATGGAGAGAGTTCTAGAGCTAGAATGGCCCTTGAGAATAATTCTTAAAGCAAAAGGTGAAACTCCTCTGTCTTTGACTGACGTACTTCCCCAGGAGAAGCTATGAGGTAAGGCTAGAGGTTCTTCCCTGCCCAGCTGTGATCAGCTGTCAGTATTTCCAGCAACTAGAAAAATGGGAACATTAGTCTTCAAAGGGAGGAAATAGGAAGATAGCTAGAATATCCACTATCCTCATGTGTTCTTTCCATCTGTGCTTATTAGAGTTCCATCCATTTACTGCATTTGATTTTCTTCCCTAGAACTGGTTTCTGGGCTTCATACTTCCTTATTCCTCCTAGGCACATCTGAAATGTGTCACTTGCAAAAGAAACATGGCTCTGGAGCAGACTGAAGAAAAGAAAACAAGAGGAGAGACAGAAAGTGAAGCATGGAATGAGGGAAATGGAGGCAATGAAATTAGAACTGGGACAAGGATAGAGAAGTCAGAATTTTGGCAGCAGGTAGACACACAGGGGAACCACTCCTCCAATATCCTTCTTTGGGGGATTATGGTTCATAGAACCATAGATTATGGCTCATAGATTATTAGTTCATAGATTATGGTTCATAGTATCTCCCTGAATTTGCGCAGACTCATTTCCATATGGATCTTACAGGTCAATTTCTGTGTATAACTTTTAAAAGTAGTAGCAAGCCAGTAAACCCAAGGGATGCAAATAAAAGCCAAAGACCATGGAGGGGAATTGAAACTCTTTCTGAGAGATGAGGGCCGCAGACCAAACCTGGAGAAATAGAAGTAGAATCACGAATAAGAAACGGAGAAGAGGTGGAAAGACTTTGGGGCTGAATCAATTTATAAATATATCCTGAAAGAGCAAATTGATTTGGAAGAGACTGCAATACACATTGATAGTGTTTGCAGCCCAGTGTAACTTTCACTCACACAGTGAGTGAGTGAGTGAGTGAGTGAGTGAATGTCACGCAGTCGTGTCCGACTCTTTGCAACCCCATGGCCTGTAGCCTGCCAGGCTCCTCTCTCCATGGAATTCTCCAGGCGAGAACACAGGAGTGGGTAGCCATTCCCTTCTCCAGGGGATCATCCCAACCTAGGGATTGAACCAGGTCTCCCGCATTGCAGGGTCTCTGGCATTACAGGCAGATTCTTTACTGTCTGAGCCACCAGGGAAGTCCAAAAAGAGGCTGGTGGTGATATATGAATATGACTCTTTTTGTTGCTGTTATTCAATTGCAAAGTCATGTCCAAGTCTTTGCAACCCCATGGACTGCAGCATGCCAGGCTTTCCTGTCCATGTTCACTATCTCCCTGAGTTTGCGCAAACTCATTTCCTTTGAGTCGATGATGCCATCCAACTATGTCATCCTCTGTTGCCCCCTTCTCTTGTCCTCCATCTTTGCCAGCATCAGGATCTTTTCCAGTGAGTTGGCTCTTCACATCAGGTAACCAAAGTGTTGGAGCATCAGTTTCAACATGAGTCTTTTCAAGGAATATTCAGGGTTGATTTCCGATAGGAATGACTAGTTTCATCTCCTTGCTGTCCAAGGGACTCTCAAGAGTCTTCTCCAGCACCAGTGTTCAAAAGCATCAATTCTTCGGCACTCAGCCTTCATGGTCCTACTCTCATATCCATACGTGGGAAAACAATAGCTTTGACTATTTGGACCTTTGTCAGCAAAGTGATGTCTCTGCTTTCAGTGTGTAGGTTTGTCATAGCTTTTCTTCCCAGAAGCAAACGTCTTTTAATGTTATGGTTGCAGTCACAATCAGCAGTGATTTGGGAGCTGAAGAAAACAAAGTTTGGCATACCACTCTCCCCCCATCTACTTGAAGTGATGGGACCAGATGTCATGATCTTAGTTTTATGAATGTAGAGTTTTTAAGCCAGATTTTTCACTGTCTTCTTTTACCCTCATCAAGAGGTTCTTTTGTTCTTCTTTGCTCTCTACCATTAGAGTGGTATCATCTACATGTTTGAGGTTGTTGATATTTCCTCGGCAGTCTTAATTTCAGCTTGTGACTCATCCAGCCAAGCATTTAGCATGATGTACTCTGCATGTAAGTAAAATACCATAATTCTTGGAAGGGTTATTGTATGGACTTCTTACTACTTTCTCTTCTGAAAATTACATAATTCATAGCCAAAGTGACCCTTTATAGATGTAACAATAAGGACAGAAAGTTACAAAGGGAAACATTTCTGATTTGATGGTAGCAATTTCTTCACTTAGCAGTGAGAAATCAATAATTGTAAGGGATTTTGTAAATTGGGGGTTTTGCATATATATAAGCACAGCAGTAGCAAGAAAGCATATTGAAGTCTGTTTTTATCAACAGAAATAAAAACGTGTAAATATTAGGAGAAGAGTCATCATTGTTTTTATATTTCTGGGCAAGCACTTTCATTTTCCACTGAAGCATATCTGGCATACCCTTTCACGGCTAACAAATGTCAAGACATTGCATAATGTACCTTATAAATAATCATGTTAATGTGCAAGTGAAGATCATAATAAAGACATGATCTCTCTTACCATATATTCATGTGGCTTTCCTGTAATTCAGTTCAGTTCAGTCACTCAGTTGTGTCTGACTCTTTGCAACCCCATGAACTGCAGCATGCCAGGCATCCCTGTCCAGCACCAACTCCCGGAGTTTACTCAAACTCATGTCCATTGAGTCAGTGATGCCATCCAACCATCTTATCCTCCCTTATCCCCTTCTCCTCCTGCCCTCAATCTTTCCAAGCATCAGGGTCTTTTCAGATGAGTCAGCACTTCACATCAGGTGGCCAAAGTATTGAACTTTCAGCTTTAATATCAGTCCTTCCAATGAACACCCAGGACTGATCTCCTTTAGGATGGACTGGTTGGATCTCCTTGCAGTCCAAGGGACTCTCAAGAGTCTTCTCCAACACCACAGTTCAAAAACATCAATTCTTCAGCACTCAGCTTTCTTTATAGTCCAACTCTCACATCCATACATGACTACTGGAAAAACCATAGCCTTGACTAGATGGACCTTTGTTGGCAAAGTAATATCTCTGCTTTTGAATATGCTGTCTAGGTTGGTCATAACTTTACTTCCAAGGAGTAAGCGTCTTTTAATTTCATGGCTGCAATCACCATCTGCAGTGGTTTTGGAGCCAAAAAAAATAAAGTCAGCCATGTTTCCAGTGTTTCCCCATGTTTTTGCCATGAAGTGACGGGACCAGATGCCATGATCTTCATTTTCTGAATGTTGAGCTTTAAACCAACTTTTTCACTCTCCTTTTTCACCTTCATCAAGAGGCTCTTTAGTTCCTCTTCACTTTCTGCCATAAGAGTGGTATCATCTGCATATCTGAGGTTATTGATATTTCTCCCGGCAATCTTGATTCCAGCTTGTGCTTCTTCCAGCCCAGCATTTCTCCTGATATACTCTGCATAGAAGTTAAATAAGCAGGCTGACAGTATACAGCCTTGACATACTCCTTTTCCTATTTGGAACCAGTCTGTTGTTCCATGTCGGGTTCTAACTGTTGCTTCCTGACCTGCATACAGGTTTCTCTATCAGATGTAGTCCCTTAAGTCTATTTCTCACTTCTACTGTATAATCATAAGGGATTTGATTTAGGTCATACGTAAATGGTCTATTAGTTTTCCCCACTTTCTTCAATTTAAGTCTGAATTTGGCAATAAGGAGTTCATGATCTGAGCCACAGCCAGTTCCCGGTCTTGTTTTTGCTGACTAGATAGAGCTTCTCCATCTTTGGCTGCAAAGAATGTAATCAATCTGATTTTGGTGTTGGCCATCTGGTGATGTCCACGTGTAGAGTCTTCTCTTGTGTTTTTGGAAGAGGCTGTTTGCTATGACCAATGCATTCTTTTGGCAGAACTCTATTAGCCTTTGCCCTGCCTCATTCTGTACTTCAAGGCCAAGTTTGCCTGTTACTCCAGGTATTTCTTGACTTCCTAGTTTTGCATTCCAGTGCCCTGTAATGAAGAGGACATCTTTTTTGGGTGTTAGTTCTAAAAGGTCTTGTAAGTCTTCATAGAACCATTCAACTTCAGCTTCTTCAGTGATACTGGTCAGGGCATAGACTTGGATTTCCATGATATTGAATGGTTTGCCTTGGAAATGAACAGAGATCATTCTGTCATTTTTGAGATTGCATCCAAGTACTGCATTTTGGACTCTTTTGTTGACTGTGATGACTACTCCATTTCTTCTAAGGGATTCCTGGCCACAGTAGTAGATATAATTGTCATCTGAGTTAAATTCACCCATTCCAGGCCATTTTAGTTTGCTGATTCCTAGAATGTTGATTTTCACGCTTACCATCTCCTGTTTGACCACTTCCAACTTGCCTTAATTCATGGACCTGACATTCCAGGTTCCTATGCAATATTGCTCTTTACAGTATCGGACCTTGCTTCTATCACCAGTCCCATCCACAACTGGGTGGTTTTTTTTCTTTTTTTTTTTTTGCTTTGGCCCCATCCCTTCATTCTTTCTGGAGTTATTTCTCCACTGATCCCCAGTAGCATATTGGGCACCTACTGACCTGGGAGTTCATCTTTCAGTGTCCTATCTTTTTGCCTTGTCATACTGTTCATTCCCTTCTCCAGTGGACCACATTCTGTCAGACCTCTCTACCATGACCTGTACATCTTGGGTAGCTCCACACGGCATAGCTTAGTTTCACTGAGTTAGACAAGGCTGTGCTCCATGTGATCAGATTGGCTAGTTGTCTGGGATTGTGGTTTCAGTCTGTCTGACCTCTGTTGCCCTCTCTTAGTGCCTATTGTCTTACCTGGGTTTCTCTTACCTTGGATGTGGGGTATCTCTTCACGGCTGCTCCAGCAAAGCATAGCCACCACGCCTTACCTTGGTTGTGGGGTATCCCCTCAAAGCCACCGTTCCTGATCTTGGACATGGGGTACCTCCTCTCAGCCACTACTGCTGACCTTGGACATGGGGTATCTCCTTCAACCGCTCCTGCACTGTTCAGCCACTGCTCCTGCGATTACATACATATAAATTGTTTTTGTTTCAGTATAATTTTTATGAGAAATCTCATATAAATCAATATATGCCTCTTTCTCCTTAAGAATTTATCAATACTTTAGTAATATAAATATAACTTAATTATTGGATTAAGTATAAAACTAAAGTATTGTCAGAAAATATTTGTTTAATACTTAATACAGATGAAGCTTAAGGCTGTTAGAGCATTGCCTTAAAGAAAGTAAGTACTTAATGTTATTTGAAGATAATTTAAAAATCTATGTGAGAGCTGTCAGATTGTTCCTTTAGTTCATAAAATGGTTTTAGAGTGTTGAAGTAGTTTTATTTTCCAAACATTTTCAGCAACACAGTTTATGTCTACCCTTAAGATTAGGTTGATCCAATTAAATTTCTGTCATTCAACTACTTTTTCACCTAGAAAAGCAGAAGATTTGTGTTTCAAATGGATATTACAGTGCAACAGTTTAAAGTAATGTCTCACTGGAGGTAGAAAAAATGTAAAGTTTAAGGAGATTCAACTGGTAGTGAAAATGAAGCTGTAGAACAGATAGTGGGTCAGATGCCAGGTATGTGGCCAGAAAAGCAGACACCAAATCAGATGAGTCAGGGGGGGAAATCACCCAGTCAAGAAAGGAAAAGTCTAATAAGGATATGTAACAATGAAGTAGAAAATCAGCAGTACAAGAGAGAAGTAACTGTTTACCCTGGGAGATGATCAGAGATTCAGAAAATCAGCCACAGCTAGGAAAGAAAGCCATGCCAACTGATAGAGCAGAACAAGGAAGGCGAGAGACTGACAGCAAGGAAATGATGCTTTAGAAGAAATCCCTCTGTGATATAGGCAATTCCAGGGACATACTTCTAGTTTAGATATTTCTATGTAGACTTGACACAAATCTAGAGCTAGTATTGTCTGGGGTGGGGGGTGATGGTTAGCGTTAGAAAATCAGTGTGGTATGGTATGAACGTGCTGTGCTTAGTTGCTCAGTCATGTCCAACTCCTTGTGGGCCCACGGACTGTAGCCTGCCAGGCTCCTCTGTCCATAGCATTCTCCAGGCAAGAATATTGGAGTGGGTTGCCATTTCCTTCTCCAGGGAATCTTCCCAACCCAATGATCAAATGCAGGTCTCCTACATTATAGACAGATTCTTTACTGGCTGAGCCACCGGGGAAACTAGATAACTGTTATTTTCATAAAAAATATAGGCCAACTATGGAGAACAGTGTGGATATTCCTTAAAAAACTAGAAATAGAGCTGCCGTATGACCCAGCAATCCCACTGCTGGGCATACACACCGAGGAAACCAAAATTGAAAGAGACACGTGCACCCCAGTGTTCATCGCAGCACTGTTTACAATAGCCAGGGCATTTGTCCATCAGCAGATGAATGAATAAGAAAGCTATGGTACATATACACAATGGAGTATTACTCAGCCATTAAAAAGAATACATTTGAATCAGTCCTAATGAGGTGGATGAAACTAGAGCCTATTATACACAGTGAAGTAAGCCAGAAAGAAAAACACCAATACAGTATACTAATGCATATATATGGAATTTAGATAGATGGTGATGATAACCCTGTATGCGAGACAGCAAAAGAGACACAGATGTGTAGAACAGTCTTTTGGACTCTGTGAGAGAGGGCAAGGGCAGGATGACATGGGAGAATGGCATTGAAACACGTAAATTATCACATGTGAAATGAATTGCCAGTCCAGGTTCAATGCATGATACAGGGTGCTCGGGACTGGTGCACTGGGATGATCCAGAGGGATGGGATAAGGAGGGAGATAGGAGGGGGGGGTTCAGGATGGGGAACACATGTACACCCATGGCGGATTCATGTCAATGTATTGCAAAACCAATACAATATTGTAAAGTAAAAAAATAAATAAATAAAACTGAAAATAAAATAAAATATAGGCTAATGATATCTATGGAGAAGGCGATGGCACCCCACTCCAGTACTCTTGCCTGGAAAATCCCACAGATGGAGGAGCCTGGTGGGCTGCAGTCCATGGAGTCAGGAAGAGTCGGACACGACTGAGCAACTTCACTTTCATGTTTCACTTTCACGCATTGGAGAAGGAAATGGCAACCCACTCCAATGTTCTTGCCTGGAGAATCCCAGGGACGGGGGAGCCTGGTGGACTTCTGTCTATGGGGTCGCACAGAGTTGGACACGACTGAGTGACTGAACTGAACTGAACTGAACTGAAACAGTCATGGATTTTTGTTTCTGGATGTAATTTAAAATAATAATAAATTGACAGATTATGATATCTTCCATGTCTAAATATGCAACAACTTATTTCACTGATTGAGAATTATAGATGATAGTCACATGAATCTCAAAAGAGCAGCCAAAATATAACCAATAGTATTAGGCATTAAAGAAAAAGCACCGTAATTTGAAATATTTTATTTATTTATTCATTTTTATTGAAGTTTAGTTGATATAAAATATATTCATTTCAGATGTACAACATAGTGATTCAGTACTTTTATGGATTATATTCCATTTAAAGTTATCATAAAATATTCTCTATATTCTCTCTAATGTACAATGTATCATTGTATCTCATTTTATACATGGTAGTTTGTATATCTTAGTCTCCTATCTCTATGTTGCCCCTTCCCCTTCTCCTCTCACCACTGTTAACCACTAGTTCATTCTCTGTATCTGTGAGTCTGTTCCTGTTTTCCTATATTGAATTGTTTATTTTTTATAATCCACATATACAAAATAACATACAGCATTTGTCTTTCTCTGTGTGACTTATTTCACTAAGCATAATGCCATCTAGGATCATCAATGTTACCAATGGCAAATTTTCATTCTTTTTTATGACCAAGTTGTATTTCATTGTGTGTATTTACCACATCATCATTACCAGTCATCTCCTGATGAACCCTTAGTTTGCATCCATATCTTAGCTATTGTAAATAATGCTTTATGAACATCGGGGTGCATACAGCTTTTAGAATTAGTGTTTTCTTTTCTTTTGATATATACCTAGGCGTAGAATTGCTTAATTATATGGTAGTTCTGTTTTTAATTTTTTGAGGAATGACCATGCAGTTTTCCATTCTGCTTGCATCAGTTTACATCCTCACCATCTTTCTGTTTGCTTGTTGGCCATCTTATATCTTCTTTGGAAAATTGTCTATTCAGATCCATTGCCCATTTTTTAATTGTTTGATATTGAGTTGTATGATCTATTTATGTATTTTGACATTGGCCCCTTATTGCATATTCTGTGCAAATATTTTTTTCCACTCATAGGTCGTCTTTTCATTTTGTCAACAGTTTTGCTGTGTAGAAGTCATTTTATATTTAATTAGGTCCTATTTATTTATTTTACTTTTGTTTCCTTTGCCTTCAGTGACAGAGACAAAAAAATATTGTTGCAATTTATATCAGAGAGTGTTCTGCCTATGTTTTCTTCTGTAGTTTTATGGTTTCCAGTCTTAAATTTAGGTGTTTAATCCATTTGGAGTTCATTTTTGTACAAGGTATGAGAAAATGAACTAATTTCATTCTTTTACATACAGCTGTCCAGTCTTCCCACCACTACTTATTGAAGAGACTGTCTTTTCCTCATTGCACATTTGTGCTTCCATTATTTTAGATTAATGGACAAGTACGTGTGTTTATTTCTGAGCTATCTATTCTGTTCCATGATTTATGTATCTGTTTTTGTGCTAGGACTATAGCTTTGTAGTATAGTCTGAAGCAAGGAAGTATAGATCTTCAGCTTTCTTTTTTTTCAAGGTTGCTTTGGATATTCAGGGTCTTTCGTGGTTCTGTATAAATATCAAGATTATTTGTTCTAGTTCTGTGGAAAATGTCACGGGCATTTTGTTAGGGATTGCATTAAATCTATATATTGCTTTGGGTAGTATGGACATTTAGAAAATACTAATTTTTCAGTCCTTAAAAATGGAGACTCTTTTCATCTCTTTATATCCTCGGTTTCTTTCATTAGTGTTTCGTAGTTTTTCGTAGCATACCTTGGCTAAGTTATTCTTTGTTGTTGTTGTTTTCTGGTGCAATTTTAAACCAGACTGTTTTTCTTTTTTGCCTTTGTCTCTCTGATAGTTCATTATTAGTAAATAGAAAAGCAACAGATTTCTGTATATTAACCCTGTATCCTGCAAGTTTACTGAATTCATGTATCAGTTCTACTAGTTTTTTGGTGGAGACTTTAGGGTTTTCAATGTATAGTATCATATCATTGGCAAATAGTGACAGTTTACTTCTTCCCTTCCAATTTGAATTCCTTTTATATTTTTTGCCTGATAGTCATCTAGGACTTTTGCTACTGTGTCAAATAAAAGTGGTGGGAATGTGAAATATTTTAAAAAGACAAATGTATGGTGGGATATAAAAGCATAGATCTTATTCTGAGTCTTACTTCATTTTGCTCAGAAAGGTTCCATTGATATGTGGAAGTGTAAGCTAATCATTGCCCTGCTGGGAGCCAAAATGGACCAAAGAGGACTTTGTATACCTTAACAACAAATACAGTCTAGCCCAACCCAACAACATTTCTATGGAAGAATGAAAGTAAGAAGTCTAGAAAAAGGACAAAGTCAGTAAAACCAAAGATTTTACTTAGGGAAGCCAGAACAATATGTGTTAAAACTAGTAGGTTTGCCAATATTTCCCCATAACAGGTTTTCTTATTTATTCTAGAACCCATCAGAAAGTAGAAAAATACCAGGATGAAGTGTAGATTAGATTCTTTGAGATATACATTACATGGGACAAGGATTAAACACATCCAAAGCATGGGACCTGGCTGAGTGACTAATACTTTCATAGGCTTGCCTGATGGCTCAGATGGTAAAGAATCTGCCTGCAAAGCAGGACAGCTGGGTTTGATCCTTGGGTGAGGAAGATCCTCTGGAGAAAGAAATGGCAAACCACTCCAGTATTCTTGCCTGGGAAATCCCATGGACAGAGGAGCCTGGCAGCCTACAGTCCATGGGGTCACAAGAGTTGGACATGACTTAGTGACTAAACCACACAAAGCATTCATAAATTACTATCATGAATAACACAAAAATTCCTATTTTTCCTGACAAAATAAAATTTTTACTTCCTAAAACAAGTAGCCTGGTTATTAGTTACATGAAGGTTTCTAACTACATATGATAAAAAGGCTCAATTTCCTTTGCTTTTAGGTCTTCCCTTAATCTGAATTAATAACTATCAAGGTTAAAAGAGGAGAGAGTTTATAATGTAATACAGAAATATATACATGCACATATTTGCACAAATATGTTTTTCTCCTAACAAGCTTTCTATAAATCAAAAATGTCTCTGCTATCCTCCCTTAGAGTTCCCAAGTTATCCCCATGGTCCAAATAAACTAAATACTTCATTTAAGAGCAGTAATCAAGAAAAGGTACCAGTGCAGACTCTATACAGTGGTACAGCAATAGAGAAATACAGGCTGAAAAGAGACACCAGAAAAGTATTGCCATGAGCAGAAAGAAATCACATCTGTCTTATTATTGTGAAATGCGCACTCCCTCAGGCCCATCAAAAGCCTCAGTGCAATAAGTCAAGAAGGCAAACTTCAATACCTCAGGATTTACAAAGGTAAAACCTGAACTGGAAGAGAGAGATTAAGAAAGGTGTGGAAGATATATTAAGAAAACAATTACAGAAAAGAAAATCCCGGGGAGAGTAATGCAGAATGCCACTGATGGAAGGAGTCAGGGATGCAGAGAACAGAATTGATGAGGCAGAGCAAACTGAAATTAAATGAAAGTGGAAGTCACTGTAGAAAAAAATTTTTTTTCTGACACACACACACATATGTATATATCAGAAAAAATTATAAGACAGAGCCTAGGACAGTGTCTAGTGCATAACAAGCCTTATTATTGCCAAATGCCAGTTGAACAAATAATAAACCTATATAAAATAGGTGTTCTGAAAGAAAACTGCACACATAAAAATAATATAAATATATACTTAAATGAATATAGACTTGAATGTACAGTTTTATAGGACGAAATGTAAATGACCAACACTGAAACATTGTATTATTCTATAGAGGAGCCAGTTCTGACTCTGTGATCATTCTGTTCCATTGACTTTAACCTTTGTTTTTCAGCTATTGTTTTTATAATCATACATGATGCCCTGCCTTCAGGAACCCTGTCCCTCTGCTTGAAGAGATTAATACTTCCTTGCCCTGAGGTTGGCCATCTGGAAGATATTTGCAAGATAACAGTCTATACTTCCTCAACCCCTCCCTTTCTCTGACCTATAGAAGAATCTGGCATCCAGATCGCCCATGATGGTTATTTTGAAACATTAATCTGCCATGTTCTTGGTCAGCTGGCTTTCTGGATAAAGTCTTATTCCTTGCCTCAACACCTTGTCTCTCGATTAATTGGCTTGTCCTATGGCTAGCAGACCAAACTTGGACTCAGCAACAATATTACATTAGGTTTGAAATATAGAAAAAGACTCTCTGGAGTATCTAGGCAAAAAATTTCAAGTTGGCCCTAAAGAAAAACATTTCTGGTTGGTCTGAGACTTATCACAAAAAAACATTCAGTGCTGGAAGATGGTAGGAAAAATTTCCTATGAAATTCTTAAATATGTAAAGAGTGAATCCCAAGATTTTTAACCAGCTAAAATGTTATTTTGATATAAATATTTTTAAACTTGCAAAAAACATTCCTAAAGATACTTTAATGAAAGAACTACAAGTTGCATGTTGTTGTTCAGTAGCTAAGTCGTATCCAAATCTTTGTGACCCCATGGACTGCAGCAAGGCAGACTTCTCTGTCCTTCACCATCCATCAGTTTGCTTAGATTCATGTCCTTTGATTTGGTGATGTTATGTAACCATCTCATCCTCTGCTGCCCTTTTCTCCTTTTGCCTCAATCTTACAGGTTGCATATATGTATAACTGAGACTGAGAATTCCATTCTGTAAATATTGTTAATAAAACAAATGAAAATATAAATAAAAATAAATAGAAACTGAAAAGTTAATTTTTAAATTAATTTTAAGTTATTTTTAAAAATTCAGCTGAGTTTATTTGAAGATCTAGTTGGTTTATTCAACATTTCATGAATCAGGCAGCATCATTTCTAGTAAGTTGAAAGACACTGGGATGTGCTGTACAAAATGGAAGGCTTTATTAGGCAGAAACACTGTGGGACAAGAAGGGTATTAGTGAAAGAAAAGAATACATTGTTTTTGGTAAGGTTACCTCCTCTTAGGGACCATGAAGGACTAGGGTCTTATCAGGCAGATTATTTCGCTAGCCTTGATCAGGAAATTCCAAACAGACTGGTTTAAAATTCTACTGGGAGGCTAAAATTGCAATTAGGTTAGGTATTAAGTTTTGATGGGGCTTAAAAGTGACTCCATTTTGGACCACTTATTTCTTTTTAACAATTTTATTTAAATAATGAAGCAATACAGATCTATATATTTAATAATATATGAAGTATATTCTGTTGTTATTTATTATAGTATATAAATTTATTATAAGCTTAACTGTTTTAATTTATCTTAGGTAAAACATTAGTTGAAACCATAAGCAAAGTCAAACATGTCTTCATATAATGACGTCAAGACAGTTGTTTAAATAAATGCTTTTGATAAATGAAAGTACTTAGTTCCTTTGTCTTAGCTGCATTTAATCAATCTTGGTTTGAGATGAATTGGATCTAAGATGTCAAGTCATATAAGTATGTATAATAAAATAATTCATATGGAAAACTTTATCATTAGAAACAGTGAAGTGGTCACCTGTTTATATTAATCATTGTTTTTGGCATTGGTATGAACATTATGGGGCCAAGGCCGCACTAGTGGTAAAGAACCCGCCTGCCAATGCTGTGCTGTGCTTAGTCATTCAGTTGTGTCTGACTTGTTGCAACCCCATGGACCATAGCCCAGGAAACATAAAAGATTCTGGTTTGATCCCTGGGTTAGCAAGATCAGGGTATGGCAATCCACTCCAGTATTCTTGCCTGGATAATCCCATGGACAGAGGAGCCATAGGGTCGCAAAGAGTCAGACATGACTGAAGCGACTTAGTATACTTTCATGAACGTTATGGTCAGTTTAGTTTTCACATTGGAGAAATGTGAGCTATTCAAACTGAACAAATAGATATAAAATATTTTAAAACTGAATTAAAGAAGAAACAAATGCAAGTTAGTGGAAACTTGAATAGATTGAATTAAAGTAAAGTAAATAACAAGGAAATGGCTTAAGTATCTTAAGCTGGGAATACTCTGATACCTTTTAGTGATATAAGAAATATTTAATTATTTTAGGTTTTGAATCATTTTTTAAGCAAACAGACTTATTTCAAATCAATTTTTTAATTAAAAAAGGTCATAATTTTCACTCATTAAACAATAAAACAATGATGTAACAAATGGATATAGAGATGTGACTGTCCTTAAGTAAAAATAAAGTTTCCATAGTAGTATTGCTTAATACAGATTTAGTAGAAGTAATTGTATTGGATTCAACAAACTTTAAACACACGGCTCAGTGATAGCTTTCATGATAATTGTAATCTGCTTAATAGTTTCTTTCTTCTACTTATAATTTGAGTAAGAAATGACTGGACTACTTTGTTATCAAAAAATTGCTTATATCTGAGGCCAGGCAGAGGGGTACAGTAAGGTTTAAAATCTTTTAGTCAAATTATTTTGCAAAGACTTTTTATTTCCCACTCTGCCCTTCCTTACTGCAATGGATGGCTTTATTATATAAGGAAGTTAGGCCATCTAGCCATACTTCATTTAACAATCATTTATTGATCTCCTACTCTATTCAAGGGGAGGTTTATTTTTCCAGTAAAGAATCAGGTTTTGATTTCATATATCTCATAAACAGATGGCATATCCTCAAATCACTTATCTTAGTATACAGATTTCTAAGTCCAGCTTTACTCTTTAATGTACATATAGAAAATTTCCATTGAAATAAGCTTAAAAAAAAAAAAAAAGTAGACTGAACAACTTCAATACCTGCAGGTATTTTGTGTTAGGTAATTCGTGTAATGTGATACATAAGGTGTGTGCTGTGCTAAGTCGCTTCAGTTGTGTCTAACTTTTGTGACCTTATAGACTGCAGCCTGCCAGGCTTCTCTGTCCATCAGATTTCTCAGGCAAAAACACTGGAGTGGCTTGCCGTTTTCCACTCCAGAGGATCTTCTGGACCCAGAGACTGAACCCATGTCTCCTGCATTGCAGGTGGATTCTTTACCAGCAAGCTATGAGGGAAGCCCCAAAGGCTGATTTATCTTTATCTTTCACTAAATATAAAAGCAATACAAGAGAATTTGTGTTATGGCCTTAATGCCAGTGGTCCATCACAAAGATTATAAAAGAATATGCTTTATATTATGGCTAAAAGTACATTTAAAGGCATTCCTAGTTATTATTTTAAAGGAATTTTAATGCATGCATTTGTCCAGTGTAGACATTGAAAAATGAGAAGTTTAACAGTTGCATTATTAAGAGGATAGAATAAATTAGCCAATAAAAGAAGGAAAAATCAGTGGGAATCATAAGTCTCAACTCTAAATAATTTCTGGGATAAAGTCAGTATTGGTGATGTTCTTTATAATATGAGTATTTTTCTTATATTTCAACTCTAACCAAATGATAGAACTGAAGTAATCATTTACTTAAATGAAAGTTGAGTAAGTGAATAAGAAGCTGGGAAGAAATGCAGGGTTAACACATATCTTAGACAGTGTTATGCAGGGGAGTAACTGCCAGGTTTGATCAACCTGGGTTTGAATCCCTTTTCTACCATCTACTTGCTATGGGATCCTGAACAATTTTCTTAAACTCTTCAGTCTCATGTCCCGTTGTAAAAATGGGAGAATTCGGAAGAATACACAAGATGGGGTAGTTGACAAAGAGCAAGAACTAAAGAATCTTGAGACTCAGTTTGATTCTTAGTCATATGTCTAGAGAATTTGATAGATTTTAGTAAGTTACTTAAGTTCTCCAGCCTTCTGGACGAAAGAGAAAAAATAAAACCTACTTCTTAGAGTTGTTTTGAAGATTGTGAGATAGTGTATATAATACATTTAGCAGGGTGCCTGGAATATTAATATAATGAAACTTCCAGAAAGAAAGTGATGGAGCTTAATTCTTGTATATAAGAGAGGTCAAAAAAAGCTTTTTGCTAAATGGCGTTTGGGCAGAGACTTAGGAAAAGGAAGGGAATCTGGGGACTTCCCTGATGGTCCAGTGGTTAAGACTGTGTGCTCCAAATGCAAGGGGCATTCCTGGTCAGGAAGCTAAGATCCTGCTTGTGAATGTGACATACAGAAAATCTGGAGTGAAGAGTATTTTGAGCAGCAAGGAGAACTGGTATGAAAAACCAGGAACAAATCCAGGCTTGGTATATTCAAGGCAATGGGGCAATGCCATAGGAAGAGAGTGAACAAAAGGAAAAAGCGGAGGGGAGGGGAGCAGAATGAGGACAGAAGAGCAGAGGTCCAGGCCACACTGGGCCTCTTAGAGTGATAAAGACTGCGTTTTACTGATTGGTGGGGTTTGGCAAGTTTTATTGGGTCACCTCTGATTTCTGCCTGGAATAATGACTGAATGGAAGTAAGGATTTAAGTGGCAAGACCAGTCCAAGCAGGGAGTGATACTGGTTGGAATGGGGTGAGATGAGGCTCCATTCTGGATATGCTTTGAAGGTGATTAATGGGATTCATTGGTTGATTATATGTAGGATGTGAAAGATAAATACATGGTAAATTTTAAAATTTATGCCTGAACAACTAGAAGAGTAGATGAATCATTTATTAAGGGGAGACAATTGTAGGAGAATCAGATTGATGAGGAACAGATCATGAGTTTTATTTTCAGTTGATTTCCATGTACCGAATTCAAAGATTGGAATAGTTATAAATGTTAAATGTATGTCAGTGGTTTAGATGTAATCACTGTGTGAAATGTCAACGATTTCAGTTAACTTTTTTCAGAAATTCTCCTTTCTGAATTTTAGTTAAACTTTATATGAAATAACATTCTTGTGAGTTAAAAGATGCAAAGCTACTGATAACTCTTTCAAAATATTTCCAAACCAGTTTAATGAACTGCTAAGGAGTAATGACAGTTAAATAAAAAATTTATGCATAACAAGATTCATTGGCTTTTATATACTAATTATGGACCAGATGATATTTGAGCACCTATTTAGTAAAGACTAAAAGTGTAAATTATGAAGCCATTTAAAACTTCTTAAATGTCAGATAATTTTATTAGTGTTCATGCAATTAATATTCCATTGCTGATTTCAAGACAAATAGCATTATTCTCTTTGACAGTTATTTTAAACATAGGCCATTTTATTCATCTTACCTTTCAGACTGAAATACAAAGTGTGTAATAAATTTAAAGAATAATTTCTAGGATGGCAAAAATACATTATGCTATTGCATCTCAATATCATATAGATATTATATTATTTACTGTCTAGCCATCTGGCTATCTTGTCATATAGTTATCCATCTATTAATTAGGTCAGGTGTAATGTTCCTATTATTAGGACTTTTACCAAATCATAATGGTGTTCTCTATAAGAGAGATAGAGCATGATCATGAAATGCAGGCTATATTCTCAGAAAAAAAATTAAGTCCAAGCATTTCCAGTGTTTACCTATAAAATAGTACATCAGTCACTTTGTACCCTAAAGCCTAGTTTTCTCATCAAAATATGCATTGACTTCATAGAGGTAATTTAATGACATAATGTATGTGAAGATCTTAACACCATACCAGAGATATAGATAGTACCAATAATTGCTTGCTGGTAATATTTCTTATATTGTTATTAATCTTTGTTATTATTTTTAGATTTTGATGATTCTACTGTACTTATGGAATTTTTAATAGCTCAAACTCGAGATGAATAACATAGCATTAAGCATTAAAAATATGTTAATGTGAAGAACTTGTTAGCAGTTAAGATTAAAAATATCCTGTAAGAGAAATAAAATCTTAAAACAATACTATCAAATAAAATACATCAAAGGCATTTTCTTTTCAAGAGCATCCTTTGATATTTGAAATAAATAAAGCCTGGGAGTTCTTTTTGTTCCATGTTGCTATATGTGAATAAGTGTGGAAAAATTGGATAATCTTTTACCTGAATAAAATGTTCATGAATTTTAAGCTTTTCTGATTTAAAAGTAATCATTTAAAGACAGTATTTGTTGTTGTTGTTCAGTTGCTAAGTTGTGTCCTACTCTCTGCAACCCCATGGACTGCAGCCTGTCAGATTTTCCTGTCCTTCACCATTTCCTGGAGTTTACTCAAACTCATGTCCATTGAGTCAGTGATGCTATCCAGCCATCTCGTCCTCTGTCATTCCCTTCTCCTCCTGCCTTCAATCTTTCCCAGCGTGAGGGTTTTCCAGTGAGTTGGTTTTTCACATAAGGTGGCCAAAGTATTGCAGCGTTAGCTTCAGCATCAGTCCTTCCAATGAATATTCAGGACTGATTTCCTTTAGGATTGACTGATTTGATCTCCTTGCAGTCTAAGGGTCTCTCAAGAGTCCTCTCCAGCACTACAGTTCCTAAGCATCAGTGCTTCAGTGCTTAGCCATCTTTATGGTCCAACTCTCACATCTGTACATGACTACTGGAAAAACCATGTGTAACATTGATCCTGCTTGTGATGCCAGTTGTCTTGTTCACACTGTCTTGTTCACACTGTCCACACTGTTTGCTGAACCCGAGGTAGGCAAGGGGCAAGCTAAAAGGCTGGAAGAAGACTCAAGGAGCCAGGGAACTGCAGACATATTTATTCTTTCCTGGCTGACCCAACAGCTGTAGGAGCAGCCATACATAGCATAACCTAACACAACACAACCTGTCTCCTGGCTGACACAGCGCCATTAACAGTCTTCTCTCCTAGCTGATGCAGCAGCTGTAGCAGTAGACAGGCTATATTCACTCCTGTCATGGTAGACCTAATGGATACAGCTGTAACACAGCAGTAATGATGCAACTTTCTAGGTGAAGCTCATATATGCAAAGAGCACACAGCCTGTGTCCAAATGAGTACCTTGCGATGCACATGCTCAGTGCTATAAATGACCTTAGCTATTACATAGCCATTATCTACAAAAGGTGGAGGAAGAGAGTTTGAATGCACCATCTTTGTTAAGTTACTCTCTCCCTACACCATAGTTTTGACTATATGGAACTTTGTCAGCAAAGTAATGTCTCTGCTCTTTAATACCCTGTTTAGGTTTGTCATTGCTTTTCTTCCAAGGAGCAAACATCATTTAATTTAATGGCTGCATTCATTGTCCACAGTGATTTTGGGGTGCAGGAAAGTAAAATTCTGTCACTGTTTCCATTGTGTCCCCATCTATTTGCCATGAAGTGATAGTTCCAGATGCCATGAATTAGTTTTTTGAATGTTGAGTTTTAACCCAGCTTTTTTACTCTCCTCTTTCACTTTCATCAAGAGACTCTTCAGTTCTTCTTTGCTTTCTGCCATAAGGATGGTGTCATCTGCATATCTGAGGTTATTGATACTTCTCCTAGCAATCTTACTTCCAGCTTGTGCTTCATCCAGCTTGGCATTTCGCATGATGTACCCTGCAAATGGTAACCCACTCCAGTATTCTTGCCTGGAGAATCCCATGGATGGAGAAGCCTGGTGGGCTACCATCCACGGGGTCACAAAGAGTTGGACACGACTGAGCGACTTCACTCTCACTCTCTCACTCACCCTGCATATAAGTTAAATAAGCAAGGTGATGGTACACAGCCTTGAGGTACTCCTTTCCCAAATTTGAACCAGTCCATTGTTCTATCTCCAATTCTAACTTGCTTCCTGACTTGCATACAGGTTTCTCAGGAGGCAGGTAAGGTGGTCTGGTATTCCTATCTCTTTAAGAATTTTCCAGTTTGTTGTGATCCACACAGTCAAAGGCATTAGCATAGTCAGTGAAACAGAAGTAGATATTTTCTGAAATTTCTTGCTTTTTCTATGATCCAACAGATGTTGGCAATTTCATCTCTGGTTCTGCCTCCTTTTCCAAATCCAGTTTGTACATCTGGAAGTTCTCAGTTCACATACTATTGAAGCCTTGCTTGAAGGATTTTGAGCAATACCTTGCTAGCATGCTACGGTCCATGGGGTCGTAAAGAGTCAGACACAGCTGAGCAACTGAACTGAACTTGCTAGCATCTGAAATGAGTGCAATTGTGCGGTAGTTTGAACATTGTTTGGCATTTCCTATCTTTGTGATTGGGATGGAAACTGACCTTTTCCAGTCCTGTGGTCACTGCTGAGTTTTCCAAATTTGCTGGCATACTAGGTGCAGCACTTTCACAGCATCATCTTTTAGGTTTTGAAATAGCTCAGCTGGAATTCCATCCCCTCCACTTGCTTTGTTCATAGTGATGCTTCCAAAGGCCCACTTGACTTCACACTCCAGGATGTCTGGCTCTAGGTGAGTGATCACACCATCATGATTATCGGGGTCATTGAGAATTTTTTGTATAGTTCTTCTGTGTGGTCTTGCCACCTCTTCTTAATATCTTCTGCTTCTGTTAGGTCCATACCATTTCTGTCCTTTATTGTGCTCATCTTTGCATGAAATGTTTCCTTTGTATCTCTGATTTTCTTGATGAGGTCTCCAGTCTTTCCCATTCTGTGGTTTTCCTTTGTTTCTTTGTGTTGTTCACTTAGGAAGCCTTTCTTATCTCTCCTGTTATGTTTCTTTCTTTATTTAATAGAAAAAAGAGAGGTTTTATTTGCATACATTTATGCAATGGCAGTCCTCAACAATAACACAAAAATAAATTTCAAAAAAATATATGAATTTATTAACATTAAGGGAACTGACCCTTCTCTTGATATTTCTAGAGGCCAGCAAGCAAATTCTGAAGTACAGTGATACCTGCTTGACACTTGATTAATCATATTTAGAAGCAATTAAAGAGCACTAAATTTAATTGTATTTTTCCTTTTAGATTACTGGAACTGAAGATGGTAACATGATTCAGCAATATGATAAAGGAGATTAGTTGTTACAAGTGCATTTTTAAAAATAGATAAACATAATATATCGATATTTATATATATACATTCTATAAATATTCTTATTATTTACCCAGAAGGCTGTAATAGCTTTTTTGGATGCTAAGTATTGTCTGAAGTGAATTTTTATTGCCTGTTATAAACTCCTAAAAGAATGGTTTATAATGGGAACATGGTGAGACATTTAATATCAGCACTGAAATAGGTATTTTTGAGTTCCATATTCGTTTGAGAACAGTAATAGCAGTCACAGTTTCTCCCAGAGGTATAGTTTCTTTAGCTGTCTGTCTAAGTGTGTCTAATTACAGGAGTATGCTTTTTGCCTATTCAATGTTGATACTAAACATTATTTTCCATTACAACAATATTCTTATTTTAGAGCTTTTAAAATATACTCTACCCAATAAAATATCTATGGAAATTATATTTTAAGATTGAGTGAAATGTTTTCCATTGATAAAGGGTGAAAGGCAAATTTCTTTTTAAAATTTCTTCTTTTTTAAACAGTAATTCTAGATAATTTGAGTGACTTATTTTAGAACAAATATCCACTTTCCACTTTATTTGACTTGTGGGGGGAGAAAACATGGGCAATAACTGATAAATTATGTAATAGTTTACAGTTTAAGAAGTACTTTTAAAATAAATTATTTTATTAAGCCTGAGCAAAACCTATGAAATGTGTTATCTTTATCATTCTGTCTTTCTATCTATTTGTATGCATGCTTGCTAAGTTGCTTCAGTCGCATCCAACTCTCTGAGACCCTATGGACTGTAGCCTGCCAGGCTCCTCTGTCCATGGGGGTTGCCATGCCCTCTTCCTGGGCATGTTCCTGATCCAGGGATTTATCTGTCCATAAAAGTCATTTGCTTATGGCCTAACAGCAAGAAACTAGCACATAAGGCTTTTCTAAAATACCTTGAGCCATTTCGATGAATGAATGAAGTAAGTTCTGAGAAACAAATGAGCATATACATTTGTAATGTGTGAATGATAGCTTCTTTCTCATCACTTAGGTAAGGATTTAGTTAGCTCGTGTCTGAATTGAACTTATCCATCAGAGGGCAGACAGAACGAAAACCACAATCACAGAAAACTAACCAAACTGATCCCATGGATCACAGCGTTGTCTAGCTCTATGAAACTATGAACCATGTTGTGTAGGGCCATGCAAGATGGACAGGTCATGGTGGAGAGTTATGATTAAACGTGGTCCACTGGAGAAGAGAATGGGAAACCACTTCAGTATTCCTGCCTTGAGAATTCCATTAACAGTATGAAAATGCGAAAAGATATGACACTGAAAGATGAACTCCCCAGGTTGGTAGGTGCCCAAAACGCTACTAGAGAAGAGTGGAGAAATAACCCAAGAAAGAATGAAGAAATGGAGCCAAAGAAAAAACAACGCCCAGTTGTGGATGTGACTGGTGATGAAGTCCAATGCTATAAAGAACAGTATTGCATAGGAACGTGGAATGTTAGGTCCATGAATCAAGGGAAATTGGAAATGATCAAACAGGAGATGGCAAGAGTGAACAATGACATTTTAGGAATCAGTGAACTAAAATGGACTAGAATGGGAGAATTTAATTCAGATGACCAGTATATCTGCTACTCTGGGCAAGAATCCCTTAGAAGAAAGGGAGAGCCCTCATAGTTAACAAAACAGTCCAAAATGCAGTACTTGGGTTTAATCTCAAAAATGCCAGAATAATCTCTGTTCAATTCCAAGGCAAACCATTCAGTATGATAGTAATCCAAGTCTATGCCCCAACCACTAATGCAGAAGAAGCTGAACGGTTCTATGGTGATGTACAAGACCTTTTAGAACTAACACCAAAAATAAATGTTCTTTTCATTATAGGGAACTAGAATGCAAAAGTAGGAAGTCAAGAGATAACTGGAGTGACAGGCAAGTTTGTCTTTGGAGTACAGAATGAAGCAGGGCAAAGGCTAACTGAGTTTTGCCAAGAGAACACACTGGTCGTAACAAGCACCCTCTTCCATAACACAAGAAAACTACCCATGGACATCACCAGATAGTCAATATCAAAATCAGATTGATTTTGTTCTTTGCAGCTGAAGATGGAGAAGCTCTATACAGTCAGCAAAAACAAGACTGGGAGCTGACACTGGCTCAGATCATGAACTCCTTACTGCCAAATTCAGACTTAAATTGAAGACAGTAAGGAAAACCACTAGACCATTTAGGTATGACCTGAAGCAAACCTCTGATGATTATACAGTAGAAGTGACAAACAGATTCAAGGGATTAGATTTGACAGAGTGCCTGAAGAACTATGGACAGAGGTTCGTGACATTGTACAGGAGGAAGAGATCAAGACCATCCCCAAGAAAAAGAAATACAAAAATTCAAAATGGTTGTTTGAGGTTGTTTGAGGAGACCTTACAAATAGCTGAGGAAAAAAGAGGAGCTAAAGGCAAAAGAGAAAAAGAGATATATACCGATCTGAATGCAGAGTTCCAAAGAATAGCAAGAGGAAATAAGAAAGTCTTTCTCCATGATCAATGCAAAGAAATAGAGGAAAACATAGAATGGGATGGAGGTTCGTGACATTGTACAGGAGACAAGAATCAAGACCCTCCCCCCCCAAAAAAATGCAAAAAAGCAAAATGGCTGTCTGAGGAGGCCTTACAAATAGCTGTGAAAAGAAGGGAAGTGAAAACCAAAGGACAAAAGGAAAGATATACCCGTTTGAATGCAGAGTTCCAAAGAATAGCAAGGAGAGATAAGAAAGCCTTCCTCAACGGATCAATGCAAAGAAATAGAGGGAAACAATAGAATGTGAAAGACTAGAGATCTCTTCAAGAAAATTAGAGTTACCAAGGGAACATTTCATGCAAAGATGGGCTCGATAAAGGACAGAAATGGTATGGACCTAACAGAAGCAGAAGATATTAAGAAGAGGTGGCAAGAATACACAGAAAAACTGTACAAAAAAAATCTTCACCACCCAGATAATCACGATGGTGTGATCACTCACCTAGAGCCAGACATCCTGGAATGTGAAGTCAAGTGGACCTTAGAAAACATCATTACAAACAAAGCTAGTGGAGGTGATGGAATTCCAGTTGAGCTATTCCAAATCCTAAAAGATGATGCTATGAAAGTGCTGCACTCAATATGCCAGCAAATTTGGAAAACTCAGCAGTGGCCACAGGACTGGAAAAGGTCAGTTTTCATTCTAATCCCAAAGTAAGGCAATGCCAAAGAATGCTCAAACTACCACACAATTCCACTCATCTCACACGCTAGTAAAGTAATTTTAAAATTCTCCAAGCCAGGCTTCAGCAATACGTGAACTTCCTTATGTTCAAGCTGGTTTTAGAAAAGGCAGAGAAACCAGAGATCAAATTGCCTACATCCGATGGATCATGGAAAAAAGCAAGAGAGTTCCAGAAAAATGTCTATTTCTGCTTTATTGACTATGCCAAACCTTTGACTGTGTAGATCTCAATAAACTGTGAAAAGTGTGAAAGAGATGTGAATACCAGACCACCTGACCTGCCTCTTGAGAAACCTGTATGCAGGTCAGGAAGCAAGAGTTAGAACTGGACATGGAACAGCAGACTAGTTCTAAATAGGAAAAGGGGTACATCAAGGCTGTGTATTGTCACCCTGCTTATTTAACTTCTATGCAGAGTACATTATGAGAAACACTGGGCTGGATGAAGCACAAGCTGGAATCAAGATTGCCAGGAGAAATATCAATAACCTCAGATATGCAGATGATACCACCCTTAGGGCAGAAAGTGAAGAGGAACTAAAGAGCCTCTTGATGAAAGTGAAAGAGGAGAGTGAAAAAGTTGGCTTAAAGCTCAACATTCAGAAAACTAAGATCATGGCCTCCAGTCCCAACGCTTCATGGCAAATAGATGGGGAAACAATGGAAACAGTGTCAGTCTTTATTTTTCTGGGCTCCAAAATCACTGCAGATGGTGAATTCAGTCATGAAATTAAAAGATGCTTACTCCTTGGAAGGAAACTTTTGACCAACCTAAACAGCATATTAAAAAGCAGAGACATTACTTTGCCAACAAAGGTCCGTCTAGTCAAGGCTATGGTTTTTCCAGTGGTCATGTATGGATGTGAGAGTTGGACTGTGAAGAAAGCTGAGCGCTGAAGAATTGATGCTTTTGAACTGTGGTGTTGGAGAAGACTCTTGAGAGTCCCTTGGACTGCAAGGTGTTCCAACCAGTCCATCCTAAAGGAGATCAGTCCTGCGTGTTCATTGGAAGAACTGATGTTGAAGCTGAAACTCCAATACTTTGGCCACCTGATGCGAAGAGCTGACTCATTTTAAAAGAGCTGATGCTGGGAAAGATTGAGGGCAGGAGGAGAAGGGGATGCTGGAGGATGAGATGGCTGGATGGCATCACCGACTCCTTGGACATGGGTTTGAGTGGACTCTGGGAGTTGGTGATTGACAGGGATGCTGGGCGTGCTGCCATTCATGGGGTTGCAAAGAGTCGGGCACAACTGAGTGACTCAACTGAACAGACTGAATAGAATGGGAAAGACTAGAGATTTCTTCAAAAGAGAATCTTCTCCAACACCACAGTTCAAAAGCATCAATTCTTTGGTGTTCAACTTTTTTATGGTCCAATTCTCACTTCCATACATGACTACTGTAAAAACCATAGCTTTGACTAGATGGACCTTTTTTTGGCAAAGCAGTGTCTTTGCTTTTCAATAGGCTATCCATGTTGGTCATAGCTTTTCTGCCAAGCAGCAAGCACCTTTTAATTTCATGGCTTCAGTCATCATCGGCAGTGATTCTGGAGCCCAAGAAAATAGTCTTTCACTGTTTCCACTGTATCCCCATCTATTTGCCGAAGTGATGGGACTGGATGCCATGATCTTAGCTGTTTGAATGTTGAAATTTAAGCTGTCTTTTTCACTCTGCCCTTTAACTTTCATCAAGAGGCTCTTGAGTTCCTCTTCAATTTCTGTCATAAAGTTTGGTCATTTGAAATAGCTCAACTGGACTTCCATCACCTCCACTAACTTTGTTCATAGTGATGCTTCCTAAGGCCCACTTGACTTCACACTTCAGGATGTCTGACTCTAGGTCAGCGATCACACCATCATGGTTATCTGGGTCATTAAGATCTTTTTTGTATAGTTCCTCTGTGTGTTCTTGCCACCTCTTATTATCTTCTGCAAGTTCTCATTAGTTATCTGTTTTATATATAATAGTGTGTAATCTGTTTGGATGCATGCATGTTCAGTCGCCCAGTTGTGTCCGACTCTTTGAGACTCCATGGACTATACCGTGCCAGACTCCTGTGTCCATGGCATATTCCAGGCAAGAATACTGAAGTGGGTTGCCATTTCCTTCTTCAGGAGATCTTCTTGACCAAGCGATCAAATCTGTATCTTCTGCATTGGCAGGCAAATTATTTACCACTGAGCCACCAAGGAAGCCTGTTAATGTTTGTATATGTCACCCCAATCTCCCAATTTATCCCTTTCCCTTTTTCCCCTGGTAGCCATAAGTATGCTTTCTGTATCTGTGACTCTAGCTGTTTTGTAAATAAGTTAATTTGTATGGTGAATGATTTTTATTCATTTTAAATGTTACTTATCAAATTTTTCTGTTGAAGTTCAAGAATAAATTTTCCTTGGGTGAAGTAAACAGGAAAATATTCAGAAACTATATGAAAATTTTCATATTCTGAAATAAAAGATGATTACTTATTCTAACAGCTTTTACCACTCAAAAAATTTATAGCTTATCTTACTGAACCATAGTAAGTCTGTTTGTTATGTTTCCCTGAAGTGTTTTTTGTGAACACTGAAATGAAGTGAAGTGAAGTCACTCAGTTGTGTCCGACTCTTTGTGACCCCATGGGCTGTAGCCTACCATACTCCTCCGTCCATGGAATTTTCCAGGCAAGAGTACTGGAGTGGGTTGCCATTTCCTTCTCCAGGGGATCTTCCTGACCCAGGGATCGAACCTGGGTATCCCGCATTGCAGGCAGATGCTTTACCATCTGAGCCACCAGGGAAGCCGTGAACACTGAAGTTTCTAGTTATTTCACAGTTTTTGTTTTATTCTAGTGTAGTGTCTATATATAACAACAACAAAATAAGTGTAAACACTGAATTCTTTGATATTATGCAATTAATCATCATAAATATACTCAAAAATGTAGAATCCTATAACTTAGAGGGAATGTGATTTCAAAAAACACTTTTGCTGTTACTCTGTCACTCAACCATGTCCAATTATTTGCTACCTTATGAACAGCAGCATGCCAGGCTTCCCTGTCCTTTACTGCCTCCTGGAGTTTGCCAAAACTCATGTGCATTGAGTCGGTGATGCCATCCAACCATCTCATCCTCTATTGACCCCTTCTCCTCCTACCTTCAATCTTTCCCAGCATTATGGTCTTTTCCAATGAGTCAGCCCTTTGCATCAGGTGGCCAAAGTATGGGAGCTTCAGCATTAGTCCTTCCATTCAATATTCAGGATTGATTTCCTTCAGGATTGATTGGCTTGATCTCCTTTCTGTCCAAGGAGTTCTCAAGAGCCTTCTCTAGGACCACAGTTTGACAGCATCACTTCTTTGGCGCTCAGCCTTCTTTATGGAACAAATCTCACATCCATACATGAGTACTGGAAAAACCATAGCTGTGACTAAACAGACCTTTTTCAGCAAAGTGATGTCTCTACTTTTTAATACACTGTCTAGGTTTGTCATGGGTGTTCTTTCAAGGAGCAAGCATCTTTTAATTCCATGGCTCAGTCACCGTGTGCAGTGATTTTGGAGCCCAGGTAAATAAAATTCTGTCAATGTTTCCATTGCTTCCCCATCTATTTGCCATGAAGTGATGGGACTGGATGCCATGATCTTAGCTTTTTGAGTGTGAATTTTAAGACAGCTTTTTCACTGTCCTGTTTGACCATCATCAAAGGCTCATTAGTTCTTCTTCACTTTCTGCCATAAGGGTGGTGTCATCTGCATTTCTGAGATTATTGATATTTCTCCTGGCAGTCTTGATTCCAGTTTGTGCTTTATCCAGCCCAGCATTTTGCATGATGTACAGTACATGGAAGTTAAATAAGCAGGGTGATAGTATACAGCCTTGAGGTACTCTTTTTCCAATTTTGAACTAATCTGTTGTTCCCTGATTGTTTCTGTTACTTCTTGATCTAAATGCAGGTTTCTCAGGAGGCAGGCAAATTGGTCTCATATTCATATCTCTTTAAGGATTTTCCACAGTTTGTTGTGATCCACACAGTCAAAGGCTTTAGTGTAGTGAATGAAGCAGAAGTAGATGTTTTTCTGGAATTCCCTTGCTTTCTCTATGATCCAAACAATGTTGGCAATTTGATCTCTGGTTCCTCCGCCTTTTCTAAATCCATCGTTAGTACTTCTGTAAGTTCTTAGTTCATGTACTGTTTAAGCCTAACTTGAAGGATTTGGGGCATTACCTCGCTAGCATGTGAAATGAGCGCAATTGTGCAATAGTTTGAACAGAAAATGATCCTTAGTAAAAATAGTAGAGAAGCAGAGAACTTATATATCTTCCGCAATGTCATAGAATGCTTTATTGGAAAAGCTAAAATATTATATCTGTTCCTATGATCCTCGCTCTTTCCATTAGATATCTTTAATATCAATGATATGCATAGTAACTGTTAGAATGTGATTGTATCAGAAACTTAACATGAAGAAAAAAGAGTCACCCTATAAGTGATGCCTGGTGAGCAGAGCACAGTCCTGACCATTGAAAGCGTGAACTGCAACTTAGAAAAGATTTCCATGAGTCGCCCACCAAAGGAAATGTCGAGTAATTTTGATTGGAGTTATAGAAATGAACTAATTTAAATTATTTAAGAATAAATTTAAGGTTAAGTGCAAGATTTTGGTCATGATACATAATCTAAGAAAATTTTAAATTTTGGTCTTGATAATTTAAAAAATGAAAGTGAAATCTTCCAAAATATCAGAAGTTCTCCAGTTCCATAAGACAGCTGAGAAGCAGCACAGAATTTTATTCCTTTAGATATAATGAAATCAAAGCAAAGCCATATTTATAAATACATGAATATAATATGACTCAGTTAATCATTGGTTTTATGCATAAAACCAAACTAATTTAAATTCTTACTAGAAAATAAAGCTTCCAAAAAGAAATAGATGTATTTACTTGTAATTACTTTATATGTCATTCATTCACTATTTTTGCACACTTTTTTTTTTAACATGTTTACTTTAGGAAATATGTGTTAACTTTTAAATCCATTCTTTACTAATGCTCTGTTGTAGTATTCTGTTGATTTAAACATAGATCACATTAAAAAGTCTTGAAATGATTTGCTGTCTTATTTGGAGTATTTCAGTTATACATAGTTGTCAAATTATGGGCACAAGAAATAAGATTTTAATGGATAAGTTACTACGGGGATAAAGTCAAATGACTCAGCTTGTCAGAAATGTAAAGTGCCCTTCACACACGCCTAAGGCTGGAGAATGTCATTTCACAACTCTGCCAACCTATTCAGTATTAAGCCAAGGAATGTGTGGAGCTTTTATTCTCAGTTACACAGGAATCTACAATTTAAAAAAAGTTCTATCATGCTATTAAAAAAAAAGTTCTATATCATGATATACGGATACTTCAGATTATTTCAGGGTTTGTTTGTTTGTTTTATTATTATTTTTTTTCTTGCAGCGTACCTATTCTCTTCTTTAGGTAGCAGAAGTAAAGAATTTTAATGCTGTAAGAGACATATAATGTAGGCAAATTCTTGAATTACACTTGTAAAGAAACTAAAACTTGGATTAATTAAACATCTTAAATAGGTGCCACTCTTTTTTATTGGCGAAGATGAGAGCAAGCCCTTGCACCTGACTTCTGGAAAGGGACTTTTCAGCTGTACTGTACTGTTACCATCTCCAGAGCAATATGTAAATGGCCTTCTTGATATCATGTGATTCTTTTCATCTGTTCAGATAAATTTAAAAATCATTCCAAAATTTGCTCTGTTCTGCTTTCAGAGGGTAAACTTTGCTTAACCTCCTTCATATTCCTAATACACACTTTTTCTCTGACCTGTCCAGTATCTTACAAACTTTCTCACTGTGAGAAAGTTTGGAAAGTTTCACTTTCTAAACTCTAGACATATGGAAGGGCTATTCAGTAGTCCTTAATATTCATCTGCTTCATCTTTTTATTGTTATGTATTATGACATCTTTTTCCAGTATTCATTTACTCTTTTTCTTGAACTGCCTGTGAAAGATTGTAAGCCTGTAAAGTTAAAATATGTACAATCTATTTAAAATAATGTAAATATTTTTGATTCATTCTTCTGCTCATTTTTTAAATAGTTTTATTGGTGTTTTTGATGTTGAGTTGTGTGAGCTGTTTATATATTGTGAATATTAATACCACATCAGTCATATCATTTGCAAATATCTTCTTTTCCATAAGTTCTCTTTTGGTTTTGTCACACTTTCCTATGCTGTGCAAAAAACTTTAAGCTTCATTAGGTCCCATTTGTTTATTTTTGCTTTCATTTCCTTGGCTTTAGGAGGTGGATACAAAAATATATTGTGATTTATGTCAAAGACTGTTATGTCTACATTTTCCTCTAGGAATTTTATAGGTTCTGGTGTTACATTTAGGTCTTTAAACCAATTTGAGTTTATTTTTATATATGGTATTAGAGAATGTTCTGTTTTCATTATTTTACAATTAGCTGCCCAATTTTCTCAGCACCACTTACTGTAGAGACTGTTTTCTACATTGTATCTTTTGTTTCTTTGTCGTAGATTAACTGTAAGGGTAAGGGTTTATTTCTGGGCTGGATTATTGTAGATTTAGCCTCCAACTTCTAAGAGCAAACCTCTATTCTTAATATGCCCTAATCTCTCCCACTGGAAAACAGATTCTTTTATTTGTATAGTTTATGCCCTTCTCTGGTGGCTCAGATGGTTAAGAATCCTCCTGCAATGCAGGAGTTCAGTCCCTGGGTCAGGAAATCCCCTGGAGAAGGGGATGGCTACCCACTCCAGAATTCTTGCCTGGGAAATCCCATGGACAGACGATGTCCATGGGATCGCAGAGTTGGACATAACTAAGTGACTAATGCTTTCATGGCCTTCTAGCTAATATGCTTTATAGCCCTTTTTCTTTATAGCCAAACTGCTGAAGGAGATTTCTATATTTCCTGTTTCCACTACTCAAGTCTGATCCAATCTTACCTACGTGGATATTTTTTTGTGGGTGCCTGTTACCTTCATGTCACTTTCTTTTAAGAGATTCTTCTAAGGAATCTCTTTAAGGTGAGATTCCTTTTAACCAATCCTTACATGAGCTTTCTGCAACATTCATTACAGTTCAGTTCAGTCGTGTTTGACTCTTTGTGACCTCATGCACTGCAGCATGCCAGGCTTCCCTGTCCATCCCCAACTCCCTGAGCTTGCTCAAACTCATGTCCATCGAGTTGGTGATGCCATCCAACCATGTCATTCTCTGTCCTCACCTTCTGCTCCTGCCTTCAATCTTTCCCAACATCAGGGTCTTTTCCAGTGAATCAGTTCTTAGCATCAGGTGGCCAAAGTTTTGAAGCTTCAGCTTCAGCCTCAGTCCTTCCAATGAATATTCAGGACTGATTGACTGCCTTTATGATTGACATTACAGTTGGATACTTCTAAAAACATTTTTTTCACTTGAATACTATGATAGCATATCTCTAGCAACTTCTGCTCCATCTCCCCTTCAGGATGATTCCCCTCTCATCTGGAATAGCTAAAGACTCATTATTAACCTCTTTTACCTTTACTTTGTTGACCCCATGTGTAATTCTCAAATATACATGCAATCCAGATCTCTCCTCAGGACCAGGCTAATTTATCCAAGTGCCCCACTGGCATCTGCTCTTGTATGTTTTGAAGGTAAATCCAAGGTAAGGATATATAAAATGGATTTAATCACTTTCCTTCTGAAACTTGATGCCATTCCAGCATTTGCCGTCTCTTGCGATGGCAGCAATGTTCTTCTCATTTTGCAAGTGAGGGTCCTGTAAACCACCTTCATCAGCTCCTTCTCACTCAGGATTGGCCCTTTCTGTGCCCTGTCCCTGTGCTGACTGTTTAAGTGACGTACTGTCTTTTCATTTTCATAACTCTAGAAGGAAGATACCACCATTTTCTTCACACTGTACTCTCCATATCCAATCCACTGTTGTATAATTTTAGTTTTGCCTCATAAGTAAATTTTAGATTTATCATTTCATTTCATTTCTGTTGACACCTTCCTCATCCAAGGTCCTATAATCTCTCACTTGCATTACTCAGATAACTTCACCATTCTCTTCACTGACTTGCTAGCCTTCAATCTGTATCCAGAGTGATGTTTTTCAAACACATCTTTGATCATTTCCCTATATGAACACCTCCTTAAATATTAATAACACCTATATCCCATGTTTAATCTGTCACTCACCTGACCCTCCAGCCTTACTGGATACTATACTTACCTATTAAAACCACATCAAGTCCCTTGCTTCTTTCCAATCTAGGGCATTCTCTGAGCTATCTTTCCTCCAGTTTTTACTGTATATAGCCTGCTCTTCCTTCAGATCTCAGTTTCATTCCATCTTTAGTAGGCAAGCCTGATCTGACTTCTTTTTATAAGTCAGTATCCCTGTTATACACTTTTCTATACATTTTTCCTTTATAGCATTATTCCAATTACTATTTTAAATCTGTTCATGAGATTATTCTGACAATATCTGTCTCCCCAAATTGTATTATACAAGTCTGTGCTTTGTGTTTATCTTTTCTGAGAACTTTTATCATCAGATATTAGTGTGGTATCTGCTTTATAGCAGGTATTCATTATATATATTTTAATAAATGAATGTTTAATGTCCATTTTTCTCTGTACTTACACATGTATGCACACCATTATTCATACACATCATATCATGTCTACACATGACCTTCACATATAAATAGCTGCTCTTACACCTATCCCATACACATATGTATACAAATTTTGATAATCAAACATATGTATACAATCTTTTTTTTCTTATATCAACATGGCCTAGTTTTATTAAATAATTTTATTATTTTTTCTATAGTGATACTTAAATGGCTGTGTATTATCCCACCACATGAATGTGAAAGATGTTTGAAATCACCATCATCTTATTTTACTGTTATAGATGATAACTTGGTTAGCATTTTTGATATTAAGCTCTGTTTATATCTGTAATTAGGTCCAGATTAAAATAAGGAGATAAAGAAGCATAATGAAATACTAACAGTTTTAATCCCTCAGATTAATTGCTCTTAAAAGCAATTATTATTTGTCAGATCTAATGTTTGTTATGTTGTTTATTTGACAAACATCCTGTAAGATGGTTATTATGATCTCCATTGTACAGAAAGGTAAGTTAAGACTCATGGCATGAAGGAAACTATTGGGATTATAAGACAAGCAAATGGAGAGTCAACAATTTGAGTCCTAGTCTATCTGATTACATTAAGACTTATTAATAATAAGGAAAGTTATGACCAACCTAGATAGCATATTCAAAAGCAGAGACATTACTTTGCCAACAAAGGTCGTCAAGTCAAGGCTATGGTTTTTCCAGTGGTCGTGTATGGATGTGAGAGTTGGACTGTGAAGAAAGCTGAGTGCTGAAGAATTGATGCTTTTGAACTGTGGTGTTGGAGAAGTCTCTTGAGAGTCCCTTGGACTGCAAGGAGATTCAACCAGTCCTTTCTAAAGGAGATCAGCCGTGGGTGTTCTTTGGAAGGAATGATGCTAAAGCTGAAACTCCAATACTTTGGCCACCTCATGCGAAGAGTTGACTCATTGGAAAAGACTCTGATGCTGGGAGGGATTGGGGGCAGGAGGAAAAGGGGACAACAGAGGATGAGATGGCTGGATGGCATCACCGACTCGATGGATGTGAGTTTGAGTGAACTCCAAGGGTTGGTGATGGACAGGGAGGCCTGGCGTGCTGTGATTCATGGGGTCGCAAAGAGTCGATCATGACTGAGCGACTGAACTGAACTGAACTGATAGTCATTTTAAATTTCTTTCCCTCCATAGAATTTATAACTAGTCTATACTCCATATCTGTTCCATCGATACTAATGCTCTTTCTAGTCTTATAGAGGAAATATATTTTTTTCATTTAAAGACATATGAATTTATCTTTAGTGCATTGTTATATGTTTGAGTATAAATAAGTTTCAGTATATTTGTATCTTTCTCTGAGTTGTCTGGTCTTTTATCATTTGTACTAGTGTATTTTTTTTAATATGATTGATTCTCCAGAGCTCTTTCTATATTAAGGGCATTAACTGTGTGCCTCATCTGTTACAGGTGTTTTCCTATTTTATTAATTTTCTTTTAACTTAGTTTATGAAGTATATGTGTGTATGTGTGTGTACTTTTACTGTTACAATCAATTTAACTCTTGTTTAATCAAATAATTTAAAACTATATGCTTTTATCATATTCAAGATTTGACTTTTGACAACATTTTAATAATGGGTATAGGTTAATTCTTGAAAGAAGTGTGCTTAGAAATATAAATTATAAATATGGTTGGTTATATAAGTAGATAAAATTTATTTTAGGTGTGTCTTGCTGAGTAAAAATGTCTTAGAAATAGGAATAGCTAAAGGTTTTAGAAATAGAATGAATGTACACATGAAATGAGTTTGGAACAAAATGAATAGAAAGTTACCCATAACCAGACTTCATAAAAATATATGCTATTATAAATTTTAAAATATGTTAAAATATTCTGCTAAAAGATTATTTTTGAAAAGTATGTATATATGTATGTATGTGTATCTATATACACATATATATGTGTGTGTATGTATGTATATACATATATGTGTGTGTATATATTTACATATATATATCTAAACAGGCTTGGTGTGATTAAAGTATCAGAATAATTGATGGAAGAATAGCTAAGGGCTTTACATATGGATAGGGTGTTGTAAATTGTAGTATCATAGTGTTATATTCATTGAAATTCCATGACTGTTGCTATAATGAAAAAAATGCAAAATGTTAAAAAATTTAAAATAAAGAATGCAGTGAACTAGAGGAATAAGATTATAGAATAAGTTAGAAATGGGAATAGTTGCATAAATTTGCAAAGTACCTCCCCAAATTACTTTGCTCTCACCTCAGTATGATAAAAGAAATTGAAAGTATTAGTCTCTCAGTCTTATTGACTCTTTGCAACCTCATGGACTGTAGCCTGCCTGACTTGTCTGTCCGTGTAATTCACCAGGCAAGAATATTGGAGTGGGTAGCCATTCCCTTCTCCAGGGGATCTTCTTGAACCAGTGGGATTGAACCAGTGTCTCCTGTGTCTCCTGCACTGGCAGATAGATTCTTTACCGACTGTGCCACCAGGAGCATCCCATGAACAGATGAGCCTGGCAGGCTACAGTCAGTAGGGTCTCAGAGTTGAACATGACTGAGCGACTAACACTTTCAGTATAAATAATTATCCAAACATTTCCTGTTTACCTAAAAGCCCGGTAACATTAATAATGAGGTTAACTTCACTCTCATATATGCTGTGTATATGAGTGCTTTGTTCTATAATCCTTCCATATAGCCTATTGTGTGTATGTGTGTGTGTGTGTGTGAGTTGCTTCGTCGTGTCCGACTCTTGTAGACTGCAGCCCACCAGGCTCCTCCATCCACAGAATTCTCCAGGCAAGACCACTGGAGTGGGTTGCCATTTCCTTCTCCAATTGCCTATTTTAACTGAACCATACTGGTCATATGGTTGTCAATAAATATATAGTTGTTTGCTTATTGATTTGAAAATTTTCTTTTTTTTTTTTTTTAATTTTAGAAAAATTTCTTTATTTTAGTGCTTACTCTCCCCAATATAAAATCTGGAGTACTTCCATGATAATTGATGCATCCCTGATTTCTTCTGACACCCAGAGCTTATTAATAATGCCTAGCTGATTGTTAAAACTTCAGAGACCAAAACTTCAAATGAGTAACTGATCACTACACACTGGGTGAAGGATATGTTTTACTTTGTCAAGAACCACCATATTTTTTCTTCACAACTTTATGTGCAAAATGTGTTCTACCTTCTTAGAGTATATATTATACAACCTTAGCTCCAAGTGAATAACAGTTATCAGTATGGACCCCCAAGAATTGAAAAGTGATGTCTTCCAGTGTTGTTGGATTTTATATTTTGTACAAAACTGTTTTAGAGTTGACAATTCTCTCACCTCTGACATCTCTCTGTGTCAATATTCATAGTTGCCAACAAGTGTATTTTACTGATCATATACTGTTTATGCAGAGAAAAATACAGAGAACATAGTTAACACAAAGTTACCCACACACCCCCTCCATGTGTTTCCCAGAGGATGGGAGCTTCTATTCTTAATGCTGCATTATTGTTCTGTCCAGGCTGTTACTCTTTTGTTTTTGTCTAGAAGAGGGCGGCAGGGTTTAATCTTTGAAATTTAATTCCTAATTCTGTTTATTCTATCTGTCCTTATTGGTGGTTCTATTGACCTCCCATTCACTTGCCAGTAGCCTCAAGGTGCCTGATTTATAATATTTGTCTTCATTCTTATTGCATCATCATTTGAATTCTTCACTATCTTTAATCACAGATTTTGCCATATTACTTTGTAATACAACTCATTAGAAAAGGTGGATTATTTTTCCCCACCTGATTAATCTCAGTTTGAGTCATGTAATTTATTTTGGGCAGTGCAATGTTAGCATATATTAATTGAGTTAAGGCTCTCTCTTGTCCTCTTGTCACACAAAATGGGAAGAACATGCCAAGGCAGTTTCTTTCCCATCAGCTTGGCCACTCAAATGAGAACAACATAGGGGAGATCTAAATACTGGAGCAAAGATCCCACACAAGCACCTTAGCACAAAATGGCCCAGGTACGCCCAACCTTGATCAACTAAATACAGTCAAAATGAACACCCATGGGCTTAAGACCATAACATTTGTTATTATATACTAGTGAGATTTTTGAAATTGTTTATTAGTGACCAAAGCTAATTAGCAGATATTATAATTACTTAATGCATTTGATGAAGCCAAATCCATTTTCGCAACTTTTTAGCTTTTAAGATTATAGTTTCTGAAATTCATGCACTAAAAGAACTATCATTTCTATTGTGTCCCTCTACTCCTTGTCATATTCATACATAAAATATATCATTGCCCTCACTCTCTGACTTCTGTTTTTTATCCTTTTTGCTCTCTCACTCCTGCATTCTTTCTTAATTGCTTTTCTACCTCAAAAAAAACTCATGTATTGATGCCTCCATTTTTTCCCATAACTGTCAGCATCTCCTTGAGTTAAACTTTCTATTCAATACAGAACCCATAGTCACTCGAGTAAATCCTCACCCAGTCTTTCTCTTTCATTTGCTATATATCTTTCCTGCAAACCCCAAACATAGATCAAGCCGCAATTTATATTCTTTCTTCAGTCAGACTAGTAGTATAATCGTGGGAAATTGTATAACTTAAATAACTCCACAAAATGAGATGCAAATATTGCCGTAGCTCATGAATTATTCAAGATGCTACTTAGCTTAAGAGCAGAATGTGTAAGATCTTCTAGAGGTTTCTCTCACTCTATTTATTTCCCAGAGTGAAAAGGTTTAGACAGTCACAAAGTGGGCCAGTTCTCTGCACCCTTAAGCTTGTTTTCCTTCTAAAGAAATCAAGGTCACCATCAAAATTTATTTCCATTTTCCATACAGAGCCATCTTTCTGGGAGTCAGCCAGATAGGGCCTGTAAGTGTGGTCTTGATCAGTAGTATATAACTTTTGTCTGTTTCCCATCTTCTTATATAAGGGATAGGCAGTATTTTTCTTTATATCCCTAAAAATATAGTATTTATAGGTCATCATCTTTCACTTCACAGTAGGGTCCTTTCCCCAAAGTATTGAATATGGTGAGCCTTAATGAACTGAAGAATCTTCTGCTACTTCTGGCCCACTGTGTTCTCAGATCAGTTCCTTGACCTTTGCTTTTTCTGCTAGAAGGTTGAATTCTTAGGGTGGATTTGCCAGGTTATTGGGTCATCTGGCATTGGATTTGGCTTTCAGCCACTGAAAGCCATTGATAATGGATGAGGTAATCAAAAAATACGTATGTCCATTCCCTATGTCTGTTTCTCCATTGTTGCCCTGTAAATAGATTCTTCAGTACCATTTTTCTAGACTCAGTATATATGCATTAGAATATGGTTTTTATCTTCCTCTTTCTGACTCACTTTACTCTGTGTAATAGGTTCTAGGTTCATCCACCTCATCAGAACTGACTGAAATGTTTCCTTTTTTTGTTCATTTTTATGGCTGAGTAATATTCCATTACTGTGTGTATGTACCACAGCTTCTTTATCCATTCATCTGTCAGTGGACATCTAGGTTGCTTCCATGTTCTAGCCATTGTAAATAGTGATGCAGTGGGGAGGCGAGGATGAGATGTTTGGAAAGAGTAACATGGAAACTTACATTACCATATGTAAAATAGATAGCCAATGGGAATTTACTGTATGACTCAGGAAACTCAAACAGGGGCTCTGTATCAACCTAGAGGGGTGAGATGGGGAGGGAGATGGGAGGAAGTTTCAAAAGGGAGGGGATATATATATATATATACCTATGGCTGATTCATGTTGAGGTTTGACAGAAAACAGCAAAATTCTATAAAGCAATTACCCTTCAATAAAAAAATAAATTAATTTTTTAAAAAGGTACATACAGACCACTGCATTGGGAAATTCATTATGAAATGAGGTTGCATCTCTCTTTTCATCACTGGGCTCAATTTCTGGCATATAGTGACTACCCAGTAAATGTTAATTTCATGCAACAGGATCACCTTGAATATTGAGTTATAATTTGATTTGAGGAATAATTTATAGCAGAGTAAATCAATTGACTGTATATGCTAGTTTGCTCCTAGGGAAAATGAATAATAAAATAAAGTCCGTTTGTGGATTTGCTCTTTTAAATGTTTAGTTGACCAGGTTGGAAAGGTTTGGATAACATAGCATAGCATTCAATAAACAGAAGCCAATGGTAGCATTTTTGTTTCCGATTTCTGAGGTGGAAAGCAGAGCATGGCTTCTGAAGGAAACAGTAGGTTAAATGGAGTGATCTGAGAGTGTGTATAGATGCATCTCACAATATCAGCATTCAACAGTTTCTAGCCTACTTTACTCTGACATTTTTACCTAATATCTATGTTTGACTGTAGGAGAAAAGAGGATTTTCAACCTTTCTAAACTGACTTTGTATATTACAGTAAGCATGACTTTGGCCAGAAGGATATATGCTTCTTTCTGATGGATGAACTCTCTAAAAACTATCTTCTTCAAAGGAATTCTTTTACTTCTTTCTTAAAAGAAGGTCTTGTGTTCATTAACAATTAGATAAGTGGGGGGTGCTGTTATAATGTAACCTTACTTTCACATTCAGTGAAGACAATAATCACTAAGCAAATTAACAAAGTGCATGCACACACACACACACACACACACACACAGGTATCACAGGTCTTGATTTTAGGTGTCTATCCTCCCAGTTTCCATGATTCATGTAGAGTTTACTGGTTTCAATAACAATCTTTGTCAAAGGCTATTTGAAAAGAGCAAGTCACTGTGGTGGTTAGGTAGATGGCAAAGTGGTCATATGTAAATAGTTTCTGAGGTCTTTATGTGAGAAGTTCACTTCCGTATTGAAAACTAATGGATACTTTGGGACACTAATTAGTGTTCCCTAAGAGTTCTCCAAGAGGAATTGCATTGGAATTGATGCGAATTGGCAGAAAGCAGCATAAATTGATTTGATCACTAAAAGGCCTTGCATTTGAGGCTTTTTTTTTTAAGTGGAAAATGGTCCCCCAATGAAAACATATATCATAGAAGAATGAGGGAAGAGAAGATAAAGAAAATTGAATGTTTGTCGCTGATCAATTATTCAGAATCAATTATGGTTTGTGAAGGAAAGCATGCTGTGCCAAAGCCAAACCAAACTCAAATAAGCATGAGAATTAATTACTTTCATGCTTGCATAAGGCTAGAGGAAGGAGGATGCAGTATCTGTTGGCAGAAATGTAGTAGGAGCAGAAAATTATGATGACACCGTGAGATTCCTTACTCCGGAATGTCAGATATTTTGTTATCAAGGAAGGGATTCTGAAGTCAGTTTAGAAGAGAAGTGTTGGAGTTCTCTAGAGCAACAGAACCAATAGAATGGATATATACTATAGTATATATGTAACATATGTAATAAAACATATAAAAGCTTATATGCACATGGTATATATGTATGTATGTATGTATGTATATATATATATGTATATATGTATGTATATATACACATATGTATGTAAGAGAAAGCATGCTAAATCACTTCAGTCGTGTCTGACTCTGTGCGACCCAATGGACAGCAGCCCACCAGGCTCCTCTGTCCACAGAATTCTCCAGGCAAGAATACTGGAGTGGGTTGCCATTTCCTTCTCCAATATAAGAGAAAGAGACTTTTTTTATGAAATTGACTCATGTGGTTGGATTGTGGGACTGACACAATTTACAGGGCAAGCTAGCAGGCTGGAAATTTTGGCTAAAGCTAGTATTACAGTCATGAATCCAATGACTGAAAACTCAGGCAGGTTTTCTGTGTTGCAATCTGGGGAGCAGAACCCCTTCCCCCAAAGGGACCATTGTCTTTTCTCTTAATGCATTCAACTGATTGGATAAGGCCTACCCACATTTCGGAGGGTTACCTACTTTTTCAAAGTCAGCTAGTTTAAATGTTAATCTGAAAACCACCTTCACAACAGCACACAGACTGATGTTTGACCTAGTAGCAGTGTTTGAGCATCATGAGCTGACTAAGTGGACGTCTAAAATTAACTAACAGACTTAACTGTACCTACTTATAGCCAGGTCTGTGCTATAGATAATAAACTCTCACATTTTGATAACTAAAGTTTTACATACTATATAGTCATAAATTTCATACTCTCCCAACATTATTGCAAGTTAAGCAGAGAAGCAAATTTGAGTCCATTGACATAAATAAGGGAACAGAATCATTTAAAACATTAAAGTCTTAAATTGTACATTGAAGTTTACATCCAGTGTCATAAAGAATAGAATTAGCAGCCAATAGAAAATTGTTAATAAGAAAATATATTCCTGGAATTCAAATTAGGTGTTATTTGGGTTATTTTGGTATGAACATCTTTATTATTAAATTAAAATTATTCTATGCATTTGAATTTGTAAGCAGCTTCAGTTTAGCTTGAACTATTTTTACTTAACAGAAATTGGTGAACTGTGACAAAATAATTTTGATGGTAAGAATGATTCTGTCTTCTTCTTTTGAAAAATGTGAAAATCATTCAAGAAATGAAACACACCTACTTCTTTCAGATAACCTTGTATCTATAGCTAGAGAGGAGGAGAGAGAATTAAAGAGAAATCCTTCAGTCCCTGCAAAGGAATCTGAAGTCCCCCTCCCTCTGAAGGAGACTGAAACGTCTTTTCACAGTTGAAAAGGGGCAGTGATTCGTATTTGTTGAACAGGATGTGTGTATGCATATATAAATGATAGTTTTTTTTTTTTTTCCTCTTGAGATGGATTATCCCTCCTATGGAATTACTCTTATTTGCAGATGTCATACATAAAGAGAGAAATTTTTCTACCAATATTTAAAAAGTCTCCCCCAGTGAGGCAGTGTTTCCCTTTCACTGCCCCTGAGTTCAATTTTTTGAGCTGAGAAAGGTTGAAGAGTCTCTCCATTTTTAAAGAGTGAATTTGTTAACTATAAAGCCAGAAAGACATTATTATACTAATTATCTAAAACATTTTAAAACTAGCCTAATGCAAACGATTATGTTTGGAGTTAATGAAGCACTGATTCCCCTAATATAGTCGAGTAAAGGGAAGAAAGATCTTTTGCCAATAAAAATCTCATCAGGTGATGGCCTTGACAGAACATCCCACTATTCCTGTCAGCCAGAGCTGTCATAAACAAACCACTGATGAGACAATGACAATAATTAACACTGTGTTAATGGGATATGGAACTTCACAGTTATTTTTTCAGCTACAGTGAACTGAATGAATGCCAACCAGTGCACATGGCTTAACATCATAACATGTTTCTCCTTTATTTACTGGGGTTATGTTGGCTCTCTTGTGTTACTAACCAGAGATACGCTTCCTTAGGCTCATGGGATGGAGATAAGGATACTAATATGCTGGAAATACAACAGCTATGTTCACATCACCATTAAAGGTTAAGAGTAAAGAAAATTGACTTTATCTGGACTTTGTGTTGATTAAGACTATGGCAGTCTGACCCTGCACTATGGAAGATACTTTGGATTATGATTGTAATTCTAAGGGAGGACATTTAAAATAAAAATCCGAAGTTTGAACCCACACTTAAAATAATAAGAGACAATGGATTGTATGAGAGATATGGCCACAGACAGAATATTATTAAAGTTAGGAGAGGTGCTGGCTAGTGCTGCTACAAGCAAGAATTTTGGGTGGTATTTTTGTAGCAGGTGTCACATTCTAATACAGGGTAACAAATTAAGTTAAGAAGCAGTGAAGGATAGCTTGGCCCACAGGTTCCATGGAACTCCCTTTATTGTACATCTCTAGACCTATCACTTCAGTCTAACGTGTTTATACTCTACTGTAATTTTAAGTGTGTATCTAAAAGATCTCTCCCTCTTGGCATTGCTTCTTTTCAATAAGATATTTATGGAACACATGAATACTTCCTAAAGCCACATTTTAGAATTAATAAATTTCATCTTACATGAGGAACAAACATGGTAAGTCTAGACAGATTTTTTTTTCTTTCATTTTAGCTTCTCTGCTTGAACTCGAATCAAAGGAAGTAACTGTATTACATAAAGTGCATTCACTTGTAGAAATGGAGCTGTTTTGATCTCTATTAAATACTGGAATTTTGGTTTTTTTTAAGTTTGAATGTACTCTAAAAAGTGGGATTATTTTTACCCTCCTGAATGACAAATCTTTCTGAACAGGCTTTCCAGCAATTAGTCTTGCTCTAATGCTATTTCTACACTGGCAAGATGAAGCCTGTGACTTGCCAGATATCTGGAGAATATGGTGCTTTCTGTACAGGCACCAGCATTTGTCCAAAAGCCAGAGTATACGCTTGTACTTGGCCAGTGTAGAAACAGCAGAAGAGGCCTGAAGTACTCAGATTGTTATTGGATTAGTTGGGTGATTTCTCTCAGGAATCACTGCTTTACTTCTCTAAGAGTCACAAATTATTAAATATAATGCAAGGAAATCTGTGGGTTATTCTGTTTACTGCATATGCATTACATTTGGCATGACTGAGAATAGGAAGGAAGTAACATCATGATCCTGACTCTAAGGGAGACCATATAGGGTGTTTTCATCTTAGACTCACAACTCATTTGAAAAAAACTTATATGGGATTTCAAAATGAACTTTTAGAAAACTATTGTTACACACACTCTAGTGTACAAATGGTTTTAATAGTCTCGTAAATACTTGTGTAAACCATTCCTTGAAGTACTTTGAGATGAAATTCTATTATTCTTGTCAGGATTAATGGTCATTTTCATAATAATTTTTGTTGTTGTTGATGTTGTTATCATGTATCTCTTCTATCAAAAGAGAAAACTCTTGGCAGTCTGAAGATTGTTAAATTTTCATTTTGTTAGATTCAAAGATTTCAAAATAGTCTGTTCCCTGTTCTGCCTCATTCTGAGAACTTCAGGAGAAATGGCTTTTTAAAAGGACACCATGTTGAAGTAGATTTTCTTTGTCATTCTAGAAACATACACTTTGAATGTCACTCTCCAGTCTGTCTCAATTAAAGTGCGATCCCTTCTGTGTTTGTTTTTTTTTTTTCCTTAAGCCGAAAGCAAAGCTCACTTTTTCATAGGAGTAAATATATAGGATAATCACTGTACATGGTAATCAACTTACTTGTCTCAAACCTTAGTGATTGGCTATAGAATTAGTTAAAGGTTATAATGTAGGTAAATATAGAGTCTAAGTTTTCATCTTTGTTTCTGTTAGAGAAATATCCTTGTTATAGAACTGAGGTACTAAGTGATCTCATGTGTTAATGATACAATATAATGATTCTGGATTTGACTAATATCAAATAAATTCTTCTGAATAATATTTTGGTTGATGGCATAAAATAGAGCTATAGATAATTACTGAAGAACTGAACATTCAAGTGATAAATTCCTTTTTATCCCCACAGTTATATCCGTATTCAAAACATAGTTTTGTTGTTATTCAATTTCTCAGTCATGTCCGACTCTTTGCGATCCCACGGACTAAAGCACCCCAGGCTTCCCTGTCCTTCACCATCTCCCAGAGTTTACTCAAACTCATGTCCACTGAGTCGGTGATGCCATCCAACCATCTCATCCTCTGTCGTACACTTCTCCTCCTGCCTTCAATCTTTCCCAGCATCAGAGTCTTTTCTAAGGCTCTTCCATCAGGTGGTCAAATTATGGGAGTTTCAGCATCAGTCCGTCTAATGAATATTCAGGATTGACTTCCTTTAAGATTGATTGGTTTCATCTCCTAACAGTCCAAGGGACTCTCAAGAGTCATCTTCAATACCACAGTTCAAAAGCATCAATTCTTCCATATTCAGCCTTCTTTATGGTCCAACTCTCACATCTATACATAACTAATGGAAAAACAACAGCTTTGACTAGACAGACCTTTGTCAGCAAAGTAATATTTCTGCTTTTTAATATGCTGTCTAGGTTGGTCGTAGTTTTTCTTCCAAGAAGCAAGCATCTTTTGATTTCATGGATGCAGTTACCATTTGCAGTGACTTTGGAGCCCAAGAAAATAAAATCTGCCACTGTTTCCCCATCTATTTGCCATGAAATGATGGAACCAGATGCCATGATTTCAGTTTTTTGAATGTTGAGTTTTAAGCCACCTTTTCACTCTCTTCTTTTCACTCTCATCAAGAGACTCTTTAGTTCCTCTTCACTTTCTGCCATAAGGCTGGTGTCATCTTCATATCTGAGGTTATTGATATTTCTCCAAGCAATCTTGATCCCAGCTTGTGCTTCATCCAGCCTGGCATTTTGGATGATGTACTCTGTATATAAGTTAAATAAGTAGGGTGACAGTATACAGCCCTGACATACTCCTTTCTCAATTTGGAACCAGTCTGTTGTTCCATGTCCAGTTCTAACTGTTGCTTCTTGACCTGCATACAGGCTTTGCAGGAAGCAGGTAAGGTAGTCTGGTATTCCCAACTTTTGAAGAATTTTCCACAGTTTGTTGTGATCTACACAGTCAAAGACTTTAGCATAGTCAATGAAGCAGAAGTAGATGTTTTTCTGGAATTCTCTTGCTTTTTCTATGATGCAATGGATGTTGGCAATTTGATCTCTGGTTCCTCTGCCTTTTCTAAATCTATCTAGAACATCTGGCAGTTCTCAGTTCATGTACTGTTAAAACCTGGCTTGGAGAATTTTGAGCATTACTTTGCTAGCATATGAAATTAGTGCAATTGTGCTGTAGTTTAAACATTCTTTGACATTGCCCTTCTTTGTCATTGGAAGACGACTGATCTTTTCCAGTCCTGTGGCCGTACTGAGTTTTCCATATTTGCTGGCTTACTGAGTGTAGCGCTTTAACAGCATCATCATTTTACTGAGCATGGCCCTCCCCACAAGAGCAAGACCCAGTTTTACCTCCAGCCAAACCCACCCACCAGGAAGCTTCCACAAGCCTCTTATTCTCATCCATCACAGGACAGACAGAATGAAAACCACAGTCACAGAAAACTAACCAAACTAATCACCTAGATCAAAACCTTGTCTAACTCAATGAAACTACAAGCCATGCCATGTAGGACCACTCAAGATAGACAGGTCATGGTGGAGAGTTCTGACAAAATGTGGTCCACTGGAGAAGGCAATGGCAAACCACTTCAGTATTCTTACCTTGAGAACCCCATGAACAGTGTAAAGGCAAAAAGCTATGACACTGAAAGATGAACTTCCCAGGTCAGTAGGTTCCTAATATGCTACTGGAGAAGAGTGGAAAAATAACTCCAGAAGGAATGAAGAGGCTGAGCCAAAGCAGAAACAACACGCAGTTGTGGATGTGTCCAGTGGTGAAAGTATAGTCTGATGCTGTAAAGAACAATGTTGCATAGGAAACTGGACTATTAAGTCCATGAATCAAAGTAGATTGCAAGTGGTCAAACAGGAGATGGGAAAGAGTAGACACTGACATTTTAGGAATCAGTGAACTAAAATGGACCAGAGTGGGTGAATTTAATTCAGATGACCATCAAATCTACTACTGTGGCAAGAATCCCTTAGAAGAAATGGAGTAGCCCTCATAGTCAACAAGAGTCCGAAATGCAGTACTTGGATGCAATCTCAAAGACAACAGAATGATCTCTATTCGTTTCCAAGGCAAGCCATTCAATATCACAGTACTCCAAGTCTGTACCCCAACCACTAATGCCAAAGAAGTTGAAGTCAAATGGTTCTATGAAGACCTACAAGACCTTCTAGAACTAGCACCAAAAAAATGATGTCCTTTTCATCATAGGGGACTGGAATGAAAAAGTAGGAAGTCAAGAGATACCTGGAGTAACAAGCAAGTTTGTCCTTGGAGTACAAAATGAGGTAGGGCAAAGCCAAACAGAATTTTGATAAGAGAACACTCTGGTCATAGCAAAAACCCTCTTCCAACAATACAAGAAATGACTCTACATCTGGATATCACCAGATGGTCAATACCAAAGTCAGATTGATTATATTCTTTGCAGCCAAGGATGCTGTGGATGGTGACTGCAGCCATGAAATCAGAAGACGATTGTTTCTTGGCAGGAATGCCATGAGAAACCTAGACAGTGTGTTGAAAAGCAGAGATATTTTTCTGCCAAAAAAAGGTCTGTATAGTCAAGCCTATGGTCTTCAAAATGGTCATATGTGGTTGTGAGAGCTGAACCAAAAAGAAGGCAGATTGCCAAAGAATTGATGCCTTCAAACTATGGCACTGGAGAGGACTCTGAGAGTCCCTTCGACAGCAAGGAGATCAAACCAGTCAATGTAAAGGGATATCAACACTTAATATTCACTGGAAGGATCTGATGCTGAAACTGAAGCTCCATTATTTTGATCATCTGATGTGAACAGCTGACTCATTGGAAAAGTCCCTAATGCTGGGAAAGATTGAGGGCAGAAGGAGAAGAGGGCATCAGAGAATGAGATGCCTGGATGACATCACCAATGCAATAGACGTGAACTTGGGCAAACTTTGGGAAGTGGTGAGGGACAGGAAGTCCTGGCATGCTTCAGTTCATTGTGTCACAGAGTCAGACCCAACTGGGCGACTGAACAACAAAAAATATATTGTTTACATACTAAAGTGCTTTCTTTAAGCATTTTTAATATATTTATTTTGAGAAATACATTCTCAAAAGCTGCTGCTGCTGCTACTGCTTGTAAGTCGCTTCAGTCGTGTCCGACTCTGTGCGACCCCATAGACGGCAGTCCACCAGGCTCCCCCGTCCCTGGGATTCTCCAGGCAAGAACACTGGAGTGGGTTGCCATTTCCTTCTCCAATGCATGAAAGTGAAAAGTGAAAGTGAAGTCGCTCAGTCGTGTCCGACTCTTAGCGACTCCATGATCTGCAGCCTACCAGGCTCCTCCTTCCATAGGATTTTCCAGGCAAGAGTACTGGAGTGGGGTGCCATTGCCTTCTCCGTTCTCAAAAGTTAGAGACTGCTTTTTTTTTTAGGAGTAGTAATGGTCATGATGATAATAGTTATATTCCTGGTTTACCAGTAAGAAATTGAGGCTTACAGAATTGAAAACATTGGTTCATATTCATATGTTTTATAAATTAGAGGGTAAATTCAGGAGATTCATTTTTTATTCAAAATTTCTTACTAATTTCATACCTTTCTTCCATTTGCACCAGGTGTAAATGTGAGTAGGAATCCTTTATCTGTAGAGTTTGCAGGTGTATCTCAAGATGGCTTGCTGAAGTTGATTTAAATAGTCCTTGAAATTTGTAGCCTTAGACTGGCCCCACCACTGATTTGGCCAGCTTAGAAACCCAAACGACTTTCAAAATAAGACCTTAGGCAGGCTGTTACCTTTTGTTTTTGCACCCTTTTAGTCGGAGAAGGAAATGGCAACCCACTCCAGTGTTCTTGCCTGGAGAATTCCAGGGACAGGGGAGACTGAAGCGACTTAGCAGCAGCAGCAGCAGTCATAGACTATGGGTTAACATCTGTGCTCACATTACTTCACAGATGACTCCAGATAACAAATGCCAACCACTGTTCATTCTAATTCCATTCCCATGATGTGTTTGTAACCACTGTTCTGTCTGCACCCTCTTTCTAGTTCATCAGAGATAAATTACTACTGAGTCCTTTATTCCAGTAGATCATTTTCTCTTTTGAGAAGAAAAAATGATAGTAAAAACAGAGTTCAAGGTTTTGCCTTCACACATGCCAGTGAGTTTTCCTTTTTATGGAAGTAGCTGTAGCTTTGCCTCTCTGTTCATTTTTGAAGTGATAACATGAATTTGTCAGAATCATAAATCTGAATTTGTGCTCCAAGCCCTAATTGTCAATTGTGAAGCCTTTGAATGAATTATACCTTTAGAACCGTGTGCACCAATCACACTGATGTCCATTGTAAGGTGTGTTTCTGTTTTTATAATTACTCATTTTGTATTCACAAGGACGTTTTCAAAACCTCAGCTCATAGGAAACATAGGAGACTATTTATTGGTAAATGTGGTTTTGCATAATGTTTTAAAATGGATACTATAAAACTTGGTATTTCTTGTTTTACCATCTTTAATCTTTCAGCTGGTCATTATCATTGATCAAAATCCTTCAAGAGGATGAGATCAAAGTAGATATTTAGGTAGTTGCGTACAGTATGTGAGCATTTATGGTGCTTATGTCACATTTTCTGCAACACATAAAGCATTCTTTGAAATGAATCCAATTTTTCTACCAATGCTGTGTTCAGAGATTTCAGTAAAATTTTGGTTATCTGAAACCAGACTTCTTGTTCCCCCATTCATCTTGAAAGAACATGAGTAGAAGGAGGTCCAATTCCTTGAAAACAGAGTCTAATTGTTAGGCAACTAGGAACAACTAAAGTTATCCAAAAGAAATAGAAGACTCAAAGATTATACTTGATATAATAAAGCAGCCAAATAGTACATACTCTCATCAGCTGATGAGAACCATCCACTTTTTTTTTCACATGAAAGCTAAGAAGCAAAAGAGTAGCCATATTGAATAAACCCAAGTGAAAGTGGAATTGTGTAGTGAACAGGGAAGACACACTAAAGAAGGGTTCATTGGACCATGGTAGCAACGATGCAGGTAATGATAGTGATGCAAGTGGTGAGTGAGACTATAATGCTAAAGAAAACCGAACCATGAAGAGGCATAGTAGCAAAAGCGGCTTTGTTGGTAGAACCACAGTGGTTCTGGACTCCAGAACTCATGAAAAGTATCTCCTAGAGGTGAGCTACCTTAAAAGGAGAAGAGAAGCTAAGATCTAAGTCACCACATTAGAACCTGAAGATACGCCCATAGATTCTTTCTAGTGACTGGGTAATAATGGGAAGGCAGAAAGAGGTAAATGAGCAGAAACTTCTGTAGTTCCCAAGTAGTCTGCATGGTAAAAGTAGACCAGCCACTGTGCTTAAACAGTCTGAGGATGGCAAACATCCACAGCTAATGCACTGACAGTTCTTATCCCCTCTTCAGTTCTGTGCTAGTAAGACTGACACCTCTAATTTCAGCTCTTCACAGAGTATAACACATGTCATTAACGTTAATAATCTCATCTGCCGTCATTAATAAAGTTTGTCATGTTCTGACTGCCTAAACAATATTGAAAGAACACAGTAATTCTTTTGGAGATTCCTGTGCCCCAGTTTATATAAATCAGTATAAAACTCTCTCAGAAAACTTGAAAAGTTCCTTGGACAGAATATTATATCCCTCCAATATCTTCATGTAGCATAATTTTTACAATAGAAAGCTTGGGAAGTGATTAGTAGACAACTTCTCAACCAAATTCAGAGTTGGGAATTCTCCTTGCTCTGAATTAGTCAGACGTAGATAACAGGCAGCATATTCTGCCTCTTTTATTCAATAACAAAGCTGTTTGGCTTTATTCTTTACTTGGTCTTTAGAGTTCTAGTACTCTATCAATTTAGTAGATATTTACATAGCATAGCAGCTTCTGCTGTGGGAGAGCTGGGTGTGGATTGAAGCATATTATCACCCTGGTATGAAAGGCAGCAAGAAGCACTATAAAGCACAAGTCTTACAGCACTTAAAAAAAGAAATGCTGATTCTGTTTAAATGTGCAATCAGCGTTGTTCTTCTTGTAGTTATTTCATCACTAAGTCATGTCCTACTCTTTTGCAACCCTATGAACTATAGCCCACCAGGCTCCTTTATCTGTGGTATCTCCCAGCAAGAATACTGGAATGGGTTGCCATTTCCCACTCCAGAGGATCTTCCTGACCCAGGGATTGAACCCACATGTCCAGCATTGGCAGGCAGATTCTTTTCCACTGAGCCACATGGGAAACCAGTTTGACATACATATCATCAATGTTGTTAACTATGCTGTTTGAAAAATCCCAATCAACAAACAAAAGCTCATAACAGCCTTTTGGCCCATAGCAACAAAGACCTGGGCTTCTTCTTGCTTTGGGGTGGGCTTGATTACTGTCTTTGTGCTACATCTTGGTATGTAAGGTTTAACTAATAATGGCTCTGAGTCCATAATTAATGAGATTCCTAATGGTAAGCCAACATACGTTATTTAGAAAAGATAATCTTTTAATAATTGAGACAAATGGCCTAAGATATTTGTTCCATATAAAGTTTTGATCACTTAATCACCATGCAGAGCTAAACTTCTCTGTTTCTTATGTTTTATAAGATTGCTATTGGATTTTTACCTTGATATTATTTTTTTTCCAAATAAATAAATCCTCAGTAAAATTTAGAATAATATTTGGGATTTCTTTGGTAACTTTTTGCAATCAAACTAAACTCTGGGAATTTACATTTACTTTCATTTAGTTATTATACTTAAAATATATTATTTCCTAACTTACTCCACATATAAAGAAGCAAATAGAAAGCATCTTTACAGAGGTGTAAGGTTGCCCTGCTCGGTCACTCTTTGGTGACATAGTCACATAATTACAGTCTAGGAGAGCAAACAATTCATATATTACGACTCACAATGGGAAAACTTATATTGAAGGCAGTTCTTCAAATGCATATTTTATAACCAAGAAATTTTATGTTATGAAAGTGATATATGGAGTAGCTTGTATTGTTTCAGTGAAGTCATTTTTAGGGGGGGAATATTTACCGTTTTCTTGGAGAAATTCAATAGGTAGGCATAAATGTTCAAGGATTTTATTATCTTAAATGAACTGAGTTTATTGTTTTATCAATTACATAGTTTATACCTTGGTTTTTTTTTTATATAACGTGAATAATATGTTAATTAAACCTAAAAGTGTTTGATAGATCCAATTATCTAAGATATTGCATATTAGGAATTTGTACATATTTATATGTATGGTATGGTAATGTACATATTTGTACATATGGTAAGATATCATTTAGACATGATGGCTCTCTAAAATGTTTTTATATGAATTTCATATAGTGCTGGAATTCTCATTTATATTTTCAATGGTAAATTCGAACATCAACATTTTAGAATTAGCGTCTTTAATTTTTTTACCTAGATCTTTAACTAAAAGATTTTTTCTTTTCTTACATTTATTCCAGAAATAATATCAAACTGTTAACTAACAGATTTATCTATTATATATTTGAGAAGCATAGTAATAAAATTATGAAGAAATATTGTTAACCAAAATTTGTTTTGGATTACAAAGATTATTTTAAAAATTTTTCTAATGTATGAGCATGAAAAAGAGCAAATGGTGGGATGGAAGTAAGAGATAGTAGTGAAAATATTTTATCATTGTGTTCATTACCATAAATCAAAGGCACTGTAAGATTTGCCTTTATGTTTGGAAGAACAAGCTTTTTATTGACTGTCTTTCATAATTAATAGCATTTACTCTTTAAATCAAATTAGTCCACTTTTCCTGTTAAAGCCTCATTGTAGGATCATTTTTTAAAGCACAAAATGACCTTGACAAAAATGAAGGATCGATAATATGTTGATTAGAAGTCTATTTGGTCTAATAGCAACTGTTTCCTTGTCATTAGTTCCTGCTACAAAACTCTCAGAGGTCATAGTTCATTACTATCTCCTGGCAGCGTTATTTTCTCCATACAGAAAAAGTTGACCCTACTGAACAAAACACTGATGGATTGACTTAGTCATATATATGGATTTTCTTAATACTTCTTTAATCAGCTAATTTTGTGATTCAAGGTTGTATTACAGGATATCCATCAACTGGGCAGGAAGAAGAGAACAATATGCCAGGGAACCGAGCATCCTCAGAATTTCTTGTTAGACATAATCAATGAAGGGTAGAGAGGCTGTGCTTTATTGCAGAAAAAGAAATGCATAAAGTGATTGAGGTTTCAGAAAATCAAAATGCAAGCATTGATAGGGAAACACATGGCAGGAAGAAACTGCACATATAAGAGCAAGTTATAGGTGTTCATGGTTTGACATGTTGAAAAATAAAGCTAGAAAATGTTCCACATAAGCCCTTGGAATCCTTGCTGAATTTAAGAATTTCTCCTATGAAATGTGGTAAATTTTAATATAAACACCTCCCTTTCACAGTAATTTGAGCAAAGGAACACAGATATTTATGAAACAACACATCCAATAAACAGAAACCATTAATTATACATTCTTTATCCATAATATATGTGGACTTCACTGGTATAAAATATATGTAGTCAAAAAAAAAAAAATAGTTTGCTTTGGTTAGCCAAGGGCAATAAAGGACAAATGAGATGCAATTAAGCACAGAACAATTTAGGATAATTCTAATAGCAAAGTGTTTAATGATGCTTTGATACAGATGAATTTGATTTAGAAATATCTCCTAAGTTAAGTTGTGGAAACCTATCTCTTTAGTCACTTAAATTTGGACAGGCAGAAGTTATTATGCTGAATGAGAAAATGGAAACCTTGGAAAGGAACTAAATGACATAATTGATCTTCTTTTCCATCACTGATTTCTAGATACTACTGTAAATTAAATGGGAAAAGATTACCTTCTTACTATTTAAAACAAAAAGAAATGAACTGGACTTGCAAGTGTTTATTATATATATATTTTTTAAAAGTTTAGCAAGGTGGCATTAGTGGTAAATAACCCACCTGCCAATACAGGAGACATAATGAAACGTGGGTTTGATCCCTGGGTTAGGAAGATCCCCTGGAGGACTGCAGGGCAACCCATGCCAGTGTTCTTGCCTGGAGAATCCCATGGGCAGAGGAGCCTTGCAGGCTAAAGTCCATGGGGTAGCAAAGAGTCAGACACAACTGAGCAGCTTAAACACACACACAGCATAAAGCCATGTCTCAGTTCAGTTCAGTTCAGTCACTCAGTTGTGTCTGACTCTTTGCAACTCCATGGACTGCAGCACACCAGGCTTCCTTGTCCACTCCCAGAGCTTGTTCAAACACGTCCATTGACTTGGTGACCCATCGAACCATCTCATCCTCTGTCATCCCCTTCTCCTCCAGCCTTCAATCTTTCCCAGCATCAGGGTCTTTTCAAATGAGTCAGTTTTTCACATCAGGTAGCCAAAGTATTAGAGTTTCAGCTTCAACATCAGTCCTTCCAATGAATATTCAGGACTGATCTCCTTTAGGATGGACTGGTTGGGTCTCCTTGCAGTCCAAGGGACTCTCAGGAGTCTTCTCCAACACCACAGTTCAAAAGCATCAATTCTTCAGTGCTCAACTTTCTCTATAGTCCAACTCTTACATCTATACATGACTACTAGAAAAACCATAGCTTTGACTAGACCGACCTTTGTCAGCAAAGTAATGTCTCTGCTTTTTAATATGCTGTATAGGTTGATCATAACTTTCCTTCCAAGGAGGAAGTGTCTTTTAATTTCATGGCTGCAGTCACCATCTGCAGTGATTTTGGAGCCCCCCAAAATAAAGTCTCTCACTGTTTCCATTGTTTCATGGTATATTTGCCATGAAGTGATGGAACTGGGTGCCATGATCTTTGTTTTTTGAATGTTGAGTTTTAAGCCAGATTTTTCACTCTCCCTTCACTTTCATCAGAAGACTCTTAGTTCTCTTGATGACTAAGACTGAGAACTAAGACTCTTAGTTCTTTACTTTCTGCCATAAGGGTGATGTCATCTGCATATGTGAGGTTATTGATATTTTTCCCAGCAATCTTGATTCCAGCTTGTGCTTCATCATGTGAAATGCTGGGCTGGATGAAACACAAGCTGAAATCAAGCTGTGTCTATAGCCACCTTTTTGTCTGTGTCCTTGCCTGATATTGTTCTTAGTGGCTCTGAGATGATATATGCAATATTTGTGTTATATAAATCACTTCAGATAGCTGGGTGATAGCTTTTCTAGAACAGAGTAGTAGTCACAGTTTCCTGTCCTGATTTAGAAACAAATAAATCATTAGAAACTATAAAACCTTTATCCTCAGATTGCTCCATCAGCAACTGGAAACCCAGTAAGACAGGTAAATGAATGGTAAAGGAAACACAGAAAAGATGGAAGCCCAAAGATGTTGTTTCAGGTAAATTAGGAGTGTAAACATTTTATGATCTTGAGGGAATAGAGCAATAATACCCTATTTTTAAAGGGGTTCACAAACTTTTTCTGTAAAAGCAAATAATAAATGCTTAGGACTTTCAGGGTAAGGTGCAAAATTAACAATATTGTATATGTTATTACATAACAAGAAAGAAAATACATTTTCATACATTTTATTGATGACATTAAAATATAATATTTGTTGAGTGCTATATTGGTAATACATGTTTAGTAATGAGAATGGATTTTCTATTTTAAGGGAGTAATACTTTGCTTAATTGTTTCAAATTTTGTGTTCCTTGTCATCAAATCAGTTGTAAACATACAAACTATATAGAAACAGATTTGTTTGGATCTGCAAGTCCTTACCAAGTCCTTTCTTAACGTATTTTGGACCTATGGTAGAGCTTTTGCTATAGATGTTTTATCTCTTGTATGGGAAAATCAGGTGAAATCTTAGCCCAAAGTTACCTGAAACATCTGTATTTGGACCCCAAACTAGAGCTGTACCCAAAGTGTAGAATAAAGGTTTTCTAGTCAATTAAAAGTGTGATCAAATATCCCTGAATTCTTTCTTTTTCTTATTTATAAGCTTTGTTTTATAATGAACATTGTGTGTCTTTTAAACTAAGATATAATCAACATAAAACATTATATCAGTTTTAGGTACACAAAGATGATGATTTGACCTGCATATATATTGCAAAATGATCACCAAAACACAATTAACATGCATTATCACACTCAGTTAACAATTTTTTTTTTTTGTAAGAAGAATTTTCAGGGGAAAATCTTCTCAAAAGATTTCAAATAGACAATAACGTGTTCTATTTTGTTAGTTGTAATTGTATATCAAAATTACTTTTTACCCACAGGTTTTGGAATTTCCAATAAATTTTGACCAAAATCACATATACCCAACCATTCTTTACTTCCTAAGTGCAGCCCAGAATACCAAATCTGCTTCACTTGCTGAATTCACTCTGACAGTGATTTTTAGTGCCCAAGTGATACCCAAAATATCGATGGATAAATGGCCTAAGCTTCTATTACAGAAACAAAATGATTGTTTATGTATATTCATATATGTTAATTTACTTATTAATTATGTATACTTTCTTTAAGCAGTCCTATTGAATACATAGAGTATTCCACTCATTGATAATTATGAGGACACAGAAATATTCTGTGAATATTTTAATGAATGTGCTGTCCTAAGTCACTTCAGTCATGTCTGACTGACCCAATGGACTCTAGACCACCAGGCTCCTCTGTCCATGGGATTTTCCACGCAAGAATATTGGAGTCGGTTGCCATTACCTTCTCCAGGGGAATCTTCCTAATCCAGGGATTGAACCCACAGCTCCTGCAGCTCCTGCACTGCAGGTGGATTCTTTACCGCTGAGCCACCAGGGAAGCCCCATTTTCATGATTACATCATGATATTAACTACATAAGGAAATAAGCTAGACTTTTGTTACCTGTCTTCTTGTACTCACAGTTCCCAGAAAAAGGTTACAGTCGTACAGTCTTAAAATGTTTTGCCTGAAAAATTGAACTGTGTATTTTCTATGTAAATTAGTGTTTTTCATAGATCAGAAGAATGAAGAAAGTAAAAGTAGAAAATGTACATGCTTTAAAATTTCTGAAGCAGTTAACATCAAAGAACATAAAACTTTCTTGACAAAGAAAATACGGTCAGGTACTTTTTGGTGTTATCATGCTATTCATATATTCTTTGAGGAAGCACATGAAGTTTATATAAAATATACCCTTGGAGCTATTGCTTTTATGTATATTTTCAAGCAGTTTTAATATAGCTCTTTTAACGGGGATATTCAAGTAGGTGTGTGTGTGCATGCTAAGTTGCTTCAGTCGTGTCTGACTCTTTGTGACCCTATGAACTGCAGCCCGCCAGGCCCCTCTGTCCATGGGATGCTCCAGGCAAGAATACTGAAGTGGGTACCCATTCCCTTTTTTAGAGGAGCTTCTCCACCCAGGTATCAAACTCAGGTCTCTTATGTCTCCAGCACCAGCAGGCAGGTTCTTTACCACTAGAACCACATGGGAAGTACAATCAAAGATAAAAATCAACTCAATGTTCTAAATCAACTATTTGTCTAATTCTCATCTAAAGGCTCTCAGTATTATATCTTTCCAATCCAGTGATACAATGAAAACACAGAATTTTTCATTTTATCTTTAGCATATGTATATTACCAAAGAATTAGAAGTATGAATTTGAAGTGTCCATGTATCATGTCTGAAAGATACAAATGGCCATTTTCCAATATCTTTCAAGTTATCTCCTTCCATTCTCCTTAGAAGCTCCTGGCTCAAGTAGGATGATAGAATATGAAAGGTTGTGGGGAAAGAAAGTTGACTCAACTTGTAAGTGTCAAAATTTCAGTCAGACTCTTACCACAGACTTAAACACAGCAAAGAGCAAAATAGATAAAATTATATATTTCCATACACAATTGGTTTTACATGGATACTTAAAAGTGAACTAATGTGATATTGTTACTAAATATGTTCTTTTAATCACAAAAATACCTCTAACTAGCAAGTGGAATTAATAAATATGTCAAACTGAATACATACTGATTTCATGTTGATTTTTCCTGAATTTTATTAATTTTTGCTAAAAACAAATTTCCAAAGAATTAAATATTTTCTCTAATTTAAGTTATAACTTGGTTGAAGCTAAAACAAACATTCCAGAAATTGAAGAGGTGAGTTCTTAAAGGAAACATCAAAAATGTCTCCTCAGAACAAGTCATTTTATCTACTCTACATCAATACTGGTTAATTGGTACACCTTTCTCTCCTAAATGAGTATTTTATGCATACCTATTCCATCTTCTAAATTCTTTTGCAATATTTTATGTAAATAATTATATTTCCCCTTCTCACTTCTCTTGTGATAATTTAAGTAAAATCGTGGAAAAGATCTCTGTATGAAATATAAACCAAGATAAAATGAAATACCTTTGGCTCTTGGATATGTGAAAAATAACCCCAATTTCTTCTGTTTTGTTGTTGTAGTTGTCTTTTTGTTGAAGAAATGTCTTGTGTACTATAAATTCTATGTTCAAAATTTCAGATGATTATAATTCATCTTTTTCTTTGTGGTTCTTGTCAAGAAATCGATGAAATGACATAAGAATTAAGTGTATAAAATAGTTCAAAGATAAATTGTTCCTTCATTATAACTTTCTCATGTTAAGCCATGGATGGCACTTAAAGGAGAATTTTAGTTTATCAAGCTGAAAAGGGCAAGTAAAAATTTATTTCTTTAAGAAAATCTCTCTTCCCTAAGATTAGCCTCTTCTAGGATCCTCAAGACCTTTATTATCAAGTTATTAAGACAAATAATTAAGGTGAAATTTTATGAGTATGAGAGATTTTCATTTGCTGGCATAAGACAAGGAAACATTTTGGCTTGCAGCATCAGAAGAGAAGTAAGTTCTGAATAGCTCTGACCACTTGGAATTACACTAGTATTTAAATAGAAATATTGAAGAGGGATTAGTAGGCAAGATTCTGTTAGCAGATAGTTTTATGTATGGCTCACAGTTCACTCAGAAAATGGGAAGTAGTATTTTCTCTCTGGAAACAGCTGTGATATACTTCTGTCTCCTTACATTCAAATGACTGCCTGCACCCCCCGCGTAGGGTTTGGAGGTCATTTGCCGACCAGTTACGATGCTCCCCACCCCGTACATGTTGGAAGTGTTTCACTGTAAAGGGGCTTAAATGGCATGCCCTCATCTTTTAACTTTAACAAGGGCCGTTGATGGATGTGGTCCATTTAAATGTACAACAGAGAGCTGAACTAGATAACGAACTTATTATTCCTCTCGGAGGATTATAGGTTAGTCCCGACGGAGTGCAGTAAGCCAGAGCAAATCTATATCTACTGGCTAAACAATAGCCAGAAGGCTGACTAGAAATATTGATTTACTTTCTAGGCCATTTAGGCCTTAATGGCGGAGAAAAGCTGAAGTGCTGTTTACTTTTCTGCCAGAATCGACCAAACAACCAGTCCATTTTTTACAGGTTTTTGATTGATTTCGCTTAGAAGAATTAGAGGTGATTTATTTTTAAGCTGAAAGCAACTCGTAAATATCTTCAACTGCACGGGTTCCCTGAGAGGAAATGTTAAGTGGAAAGACTTATTGAGAAAGACTTTGTTGCAAATCAATGGGAACAAGGTATCATGCCTCACTATGAACCGTCAGATGTCATACACCTTTCCAGAGCCCTGTCAGGACTATAATCTCATCACTTTGGTGTCTGTCTTTTTGAAAGCTCTCAAGTTCACCAAGCTTGAATAAATTTAATCGCCTGAATGAATTTCAGCCAAATGCACCCCGCTGACTTTCAAAGGGTCCTGGATGGGACAACATAATGGTGTGCAAGGCTCGCATGGAGCATTTTCGATGTTTGATGGGTGAAAACAGTAATTTATCACACAAGTGGCAATTTTCCATGATTCCTCAATCCCACACACAGAAAATGTGTAACTCCAACAAAGAAATGAAGCCTACACACAAAGGAGGGCTCATCCCAGATGGTACCTTGTTAGTCCGACTGTTAAAAAAAGACGTCAACACTTAAATCAGTTATAATATTGAAAGATATGCTTCAACAATAACAGTGAAAAATTGTCTGTGACTTACTGTTCACTCGGGCAAGGCCATGACAAGACTGCAATGAAAGGCCAGTTAAGTGTTTTAAATGACCTTCCGGAGAGTGCCTGTCTTCATGTTTAGATTGAGTTAACAAAGGGGTGAAGGATGGCCCTTGAAATTCTATATGGAAGTTCTCTATCCTGCGCTGGCCACAGAGGGAGAAAGGAGTTCAACAAGCTTCACATTTCATCTCTGTGCTCTTCTCAGTTGTCATCACCATAACTGTCTTTTAAATTTTTGATATTTTGCTGTTTGGAAAAGTTATCAGGGATTCTTCTTTCTCACCTTACTGAAAGAATTTTAAAAATTGTATTATGAGTAAAAATCAATTGAGAACTTTGCACTCATCAATCGATTATAGTTTTTAATAATATACAATTATCTTTATAATATTTTCTTTCTTGACAATAAAATCATATTTGCATGTGGCAGAAAATTTAGGTAGTAAATAAAATTTTAAGTATTAAAAAGATCACCCGTAAGTCCTTCAATCTAAAATAAGTACTGTTATCTTTTAGTACTTTTCCTTTCAGTCTTCTTCTGGGGAGGGGGGTTTAGATTTGTATGTATATTTGCTTAATATTAAAACCAAAACTTGGGGAAAATTGCATATTGTTTCATTAAAATTATTTCAGGAGCATTTTTACATAATCTGTTAAAGAGAATTTTCCTTCAAATCAGTAACTATTTTCTAGCAGTGGGGTTTGAAAAGGACACTTCTCCATCTGACAGTAATAACCTGTAAAATGGGAATAATAATAGAGCACATACCACATGAGATATTTGAGAGGAAAGTATTTTATAAAGTAATAGCAGTGGTGATCAATCATTTGAATTTATAGCTTAAAATTTGGTTTACCTGATTCTTTCCTTTATTTTGCTTTCACAGTACAAAATTTAGCTACCTGAGTTTTCTGTTATATCCATTAATTGTCATTAAAATGGCAAGTGCCGCTTAGTGAAACCATAACATAAAAGCCTCCTATTTGAAAGACCTTCCAAATAGAATAAATGCAAAAATCTGATTGATGTTAATAATCTTTTTGTTTCACTCTCTCCCCCCTCCCTTTTGTCCTTCATTTCCCCTATCAAAATATTTGATCATTTAGAGGAGGCTAGACCTCCTGGGAGAGGAGCGGTACATGTCAAGCTGATAAGCTTGAAAAACGCATGTTTGCTGGAGTTCACCAGAGGGACAGTTAGCCACTGCTTTGCTGTAATTACTGTAGACCAGGGACAGCAGTAATTCATGGGCTGACAATTCATACTTTCTTTCTCACTTATCTCTTTCTTTTTACTAAAATCTGTGCCGCTGTCTCAGCAACCAGCACATAGCTGTGGAGTGATCCCTGTGGCATAAAAGTACCTTCTCATCACAGATCTTTCTCGATGAATGAGGTTGTTGAATTAGAAAAGAATTATCCTTGATACATAGTCACATGTTAGGGCAGAAGGTCACACGCAGCCCTAAATCCCTAAGTGTAGAGCGATTTTATCCTTGGAATTTAAATGGAGATTCTTGATAGGAACAAGTAGGAAGCTCAAAGAAAATTTTTAAAAATTTATTTCTGAAAGTGAAATGTATCATTAAAAAAAACAACAGCTGTTATCAGGGAGCTGAACTGGATTTGAAAATGCTAGTTTAAAACAATGATTATAAATGCAATACTGCATTACGACATTAGAAGCTTCCAGGCCGAAAGCACTAGCTCAGAGCAGAATTTCCCACATGCCATGTGGAACTGTAGTTTTGAAATAAATTAATAGTTCTCATATTTAAACAAGTTCAAATAAGTACTATAACCCTCACTCTAGGAAATTCACAATCCGCATAACATTTTAAAGGCTCCGTGATATTTTATATTTTAGTTTTTTACTAGCTTCTCATTGAAATTCAGTATTCCCTTTGATTTGAATGAAGATACAAAGCTCTACTAGTTCCTGAGACTTTGTTTCCAGTTACAAATTACAGATGTTTTCATATCAAATTAGGGTTGTTGCAACTATAATGAAGAATTGTTTATACTCAACCCTATTTTATAATTTTTGTAGTTATTTGACCTATTACTAGATTTTATTTAATATGTTAATAAATACTTGCATTGATATTTGCCACAAACTTATTTTTATCTTTTGGTAATGACACTTCAGTACAATTCATTTCCTTTAAAACTCTATAGATTTTGTTTTCTGTATTTAATAACATTATTCTGAAAAGGGATCGATGACTGTCAAAAGGATCTGTTACATGAAAAGTGGTTGAAAACCTTTGCTAGGAATAAACTTATTCAATTATGTCTAACCTAGTAATTTCAAAATTATTTATTTTTGAATCCTTATTTTTCCCACTGACAATCAAGTTGGAATGAGTCTTCCAGGGGACACTTTTGAGAAAATTTTGGCATGACCTTTGCTCCATGGATCTACCACATTATTCTAGAGTTCTGTCTATACCTGGCTGCCTCAGTGGGATCAACGTGCCCGAGGTTCCTAGGTTTCTTTCACCACCAGACTTCTCAGAGCCTATGTAAATATGAATCTCCAAAAAGATGTTACTATGATATTCTAAGCATCTTTCCCCCAATTCTTTTTTGCCATGGAATCCTTTTCTCTTTCAGAACAGAACTTAAGAGCTAGCATTTAACCTGATAACCTGTGTGGGAAACATTGTGTTAGTACATTTTAAGTGATAAATGGAAAACATTGAGTTGATAAGTGCAAGTAAAAATGGTGTTTTGATTCAGCGAGAGAAAAAAAAAATAGGTGAGGTATGAATATAGCATGGCTACCACCACTGAGATAGAATACCACAAGACACTTTCTTTCAAGGGAAGTGATTGATCATTGGCAACCACTTGTTCATGTTCTCACTTGCCACTGGGTTTCTCAACACCCACACCATTGGCATGAGGGGCCAGATAGTTACAGTAAGCTGCTATGTCCTGTGGATTTCAGGATGCTTATCATCACCCTTGGCCTCCGCTCACTAGATGCCAGTGGCAGCTTCTTGCATCCTTCCCTGCCCCAGTTGCAACAACTAAAAATGTCTCCAGATACTGCAGATGTCTCCTGGCAGGCAAAATTGGCCCCACTTGAGAACCACTGGATTAAATATCTGTAAGAGAAAAGAATTTGTCATTCTTTAGGAACATTTCAGAGTCAAGGTGAAAACTGATTGATCTGTTATATAATTAATGATACAGTTACACAGGCAGTTTTTCAAGAGTGTTCTGTGGCCCTTACTTCTAAATGTGAGGAAAATTCAGTACGTCCTGCTATTTATTTTGTTAGGCCTTATATCAAGTATCAGCATACTTTTTCTTTGTCATCAGATAGTAAATATTTTAGGCTTTGTGGGTCAGACCGTCTGACACAGCTGCTCAGTTCTGCCATCATGTAGTGAAAGCAGACACTGACAATATGTAAATATTTGAGTCTCTGGGTTTCAATAAAACTTTATTTATACCAAAAGCATGGTAAGCTAAATTTGTCCAGCAATCTAGGTTTCTCACCCTTACTTTAAATGCTATTTATTAATTTTAGATCTAAAATAAGGAAAGATGATTTTTGAGAAACATTTTATGTATTCAATATATTCAGCTAATAATTTAATTATACTAATTTTCAAAATTTACGCTGTGTCATATCTAAGATTTGTTTATATAAGTTAATGAATCAGCGTGATGTAGTCCTCACAGATTTGTTAACATTTATGTATCTTGTGCCTGAAAGTAAGGTGGAAATGAGTAAGTGGATTGTTACAGAAATGTTAGACAATACATACCTCATCTTTAAAAGCCTTTCAGTAAATGATTGATTATAACCAAAGACAGCCACACAGTATAGTCTATCTTGGTTCCTATAAACAAACTATATGCTTTATTAAAACCTCAGTATGAAAGCCAATTAACATGTCCTCTGTGGACAGGCTATGTTAAATGATACCACTGCATAGCCATATTCCCCTTTCTCCTTAGAATTAGAACCCTGGGCTTACTGCAAGGTGATAATGCATTCAGCTAAAAGACTACATTTCTCAGGCTTTTCTCCAGTTCCATGTGACTGTATGACTCAAGCTGTGGCCTGAGACATAGCTCATAGATGTGTTGTGCAGGATATTCAGAAAGGATGATTTTAAATAGTTTACCAGCAAGGAGTCTCTTTTTGTTTTCCTTGGCATCTTTGTTTTCTTGGCTTGGCATTTGATATGAGGGCTTTAGCAGTAGAGGCTATCTTGGACAATGGGCATAGAAACCACACATTGAGGATGGCTGAGCAGAAAGATAGGAATCTGGGTCCCTTATGACACTAAGAAGCCAGCACAAAAGACTGTGTACCTACTGATGTCTGCTACATGAAAAATGAATACACTCCTAACTTTTTAAACTAATGTGGCTTTGGATTTTTATGTTATGGGCTATAAAATATAATCACACTTGACTGAATTAGTCATAAGTTTGAAAATGGTTATAATGTTCATTGGGTGATCATATGAAAGCCTGACTTCCTAAGTACTTAAGGAACTGGTAAACTTCAGACCAACTACCTGGGCGTGCACGCTAAGTCACTTCAGTCATGTCAGACTCTTTGCGACCCTATGGACTGTAGCCCGCCAGTCTCCTCTGTCTATGGAATTCTTCAGGCAAGAATACGGAAGTGGGTTGCCATACCCTCCTCCAGGGGTATTACCTGGACACTAGTCCCAAAAGAAAAGAGGTGAGGAGATCTGAAATGTTATTTGGAAACCCTGTGTTCTCCAGAGATGTTCTTCCCTGAGAACCATTATAAATAGGAACTATTTATTGCAAAAAAAAAACTTTGCTGTTGAACTTTGTTTTTATCAGAAATCTTACTTTTCAGTCTACTCTAAAAGAAAAGAAGGAGGAAATTCTTCTTGCTCAGACCTATCAAAATGTTACCCCATGGGCAGTCAGAATAGCAATGAGATTATTTCGTTTCTTGCCTGCCCTGCATGCGGTTATTATATTTTTCATATTTTAAATTTCCTGAAGGATCCCCTCTTGTCTCTTCACTGGCACTTCCACATTCACCACCCACTGGCCCCTGTTGCTGTTGCAAAGTCCACCTCACTGAGAGTCACCAGCATTAGCCATTCAGGTTCAGAAATATAGTCCCAGAACCCCCAGGCACCATCTTTGTTCTTTCTTCTCAATCTGTAGCTACAGGGGAAAGCCCATGGCATTAAAACCTCATAAACTTTATGATCCTTCCTTTTATAAACACTCTTCTTTTACAAAATACCTTTGCATGCTTGGGCTTCACAAATGACACTAGTAGTAAAGAACCCGCCTACCAATGCAGGAGACACAAGAGGCACGGGTTCCATCCCTGGGTAGAGAAGATCCCCAGGAGGAGGGCATGGTATCCCACTCCAGTATGCTATTGAAAACACTCTTATTTTACAAAATATCTTTAGGTTCTCTGAAATGCTTAATTTTGTAAGAGTTGTTATTTTGGTTTTAATACTACCTTAGTAAGTGTTTTTAGGTAATCATACCTATCAGTAAGAAGTATAATTTCTTTTGTGAACAGAATCAAGATCTTTTTCTCACATAATGTTTTATCCATTTGGGGACATGTGGGTTTATGTGTGCATCATTGTATATGTGCATACGTATGCAAGTATTTAAAAAGGTCTTTGGGGATGGTTGATAAGAAAATAAAAGGAAAGGAAATATGAATGAATACAGAGATATTCCTCTTTATATGTTGTGTGCCTCTTTGAATAACACTTTCTGTTCAGTTCAGTTGCTCAGTTGTGTCTGACTCTTTGTGACCCCATGGAATGCAGCACGCCAGGGCTGCCTGTCCATCACCAACTCCCGGGTTTACTCAAACTCATGTCCATTGAGTCGGTGAGGCCATCCAACCATCTCATCCTCTATTGTCCCCTTCTCCTACCCCATTCAATCTTTCCCAGAATCAGGGTCTTTTCAAATGAGTCATTTTTTCTCATAAGGTGGCCAAAGTATTGGAGTTTCAGCTTCAACACCAGTCCTTCCAATGAACACTCAGGACTGATCTCTTTAGGATGGACTGGTTAGATCTCCTTCCCATCCAAGTGACTCTCAAGAGTCTTCTCCAAATCCAGTACAAAATATCAATTCTTCAGTGCTCAGCTTTCTTTACAGGCCAACTCTCACATCCATACATGACTACTGGAAAAACAATAGCCTTGACTAGACAGACCTTTGTTGGCAATGTAATGTCTCTGCTTTTTAATATGTTGTCTAGGTTTGTTGTAACTTTCCTTCTAAGGAGTTAGCGTCTTTTAATTTCATGGCTGCAGTCACCATGAAAATCACCATCTACAGTGATTTTGGAGCCCAGAAAAATAAAGTCTGCCACTGTTTCCCCATCTATTTGCCACGAAGTGATGGGAAAGGATGCCATGATCTTAGTTTTCTGAATGTTGAGCTTTAAGCCAACTTTTTCACTCTCCTCCTTCACTTTCATCAAGATGCTCTTTAGTTCTTTTACATTTTCTGTCATAAGGGTAGTGTCATCTGCATATCTGAGGTTATTGATATTTCTCCCAGCAATCTTGATTCCTGGTTGCGATTCATCCAGCCCAGCGTTTCTCATGATCAACTCTGCATATAAGTTAAATAAGCAGGGTGACAATATACAGCCTTGACATATTCCTTTTCCTATTTGGAACCAGTCTGTTGTTCCATGTCCAGTTCTAACTGTTGCTTCCTGACCTGCATATAGGTTTCTCAAGAGGCAGGTCAGGTGGTCTGGTATTCCCATCTCTTTCAGAATTTTCCATAGTTTGTTGTGATCCACATGGTCAAAGGTTTTGGCATAGTCAATAAGGCAGAAATAGATGTTTTTCTGGAACTCTCCTGGTTTTTTGATGATCCAGCGGATGTTGGCAATTTGATCTCTGGTTCCTCTGCCTTTTCTAAATCCAGCTTGAACATCTGGACGTTGACAGTTCACATATTGTTGAAGCCTGGCTTGGAGAATTTTGAGCATTACTTTACTAGCATGTGAGATGAGTACAATTGTGTGGTAGTTTGAACATTCTTTGCCATTGCTTTTCTTTAGAATTAGAATGAAAACTGATGTTTTCCAGTCTTGTGGCCACTGCTGAGTTTTCCAAATTTGCTGGCATATTCAGTGTAGCACTTTCAAAGCATCATCTTTTAGGATTTGAAATAGCTCAACTGGAATTCCATCACCTCCACTAGCTTTGTTCGTGGTGATGCTTCCTAAGGCCCACTTGACTTCACATTCCAGATGTCTGGCTCTGCGTGAGTGATTACACCATCGTGATTATCTGGGTCATGAAGATCTTTTTTGTACAATTCTTGTGTGTATTCTTGCTGCCTCTTAATAATCTACTGCTTCTGTTAGTTCCATACCATTTCTGTCCTTTATTGAGCCCATCTTTGCATGAAATTTTCCCTTGGTATCTCTAATAACACTTTAGTGGACAAAAATGCTACCTCTGTGCACAGAGAAGCCTGTTAATTGTGGGTAAGAACTTCATAGATGGTGTACCCCAACTCTAGTCTTCTAAGTTGCTCTCCCCTACTGTATCCACATACAATCCCATTGTCCTTCTCTGTAGGGCCATTCAGGCAACTGTTACCAGACTACCAGGTGAAATATGATATGAAGGCTATTTGTAGTCTAAGACTAAATCGTCTTGTAAAAAGAAGTTGAAGAATGATGGCTGAATTTGAACCCATGTGAAATACATAATTCAGGGTCCAGAAAGATATCATGCTGACAAAATGAAAAGATTGCATTATTACAAAGAGTTGGCAGAATCAGTAACCAAAGCTAAAGGTTGCTGATTGGGTGCTACTCCACTTTAAGCACAGAAGGGAATTGAAACTGTGGCGAACTCAATCAGCATTCTTCTAAGACCAGTATGTTTTAGGAAATGGTTTGTGATTGTTGTTGTTCAGTTGCTAAGTCGTGTCTGACTCTTTGTAACCCCATGGACTGCAGCACGTCAGGCTTTCCTGTCCGTCACCATCTTACAGAGGTTGCTGAAACTCATGTCCATTGAGTCAGTGATGACATCCAATCATCTCATCCGCTGTTGTCCCCTTCTTCTCTTGCCCTCAATCTTTCCCAGGATCAAAATCTTTTTCAGTAAGTTGGCTCTTTGCATCACGTATCCAAATTATTGGAACTTCTAGGATTGTCACTTAGGTCTATGATTGCTGCTGCTAAGTTGCTTCAGTCGTGTCTGACTCTGTGTGACCCCTCAGACGGCAGCCTACCAGGCTCCCCCGTCCCTGGGATTCTCCAGGCAAGAACACTGGAGTGAGTTGCCATTTCCTTCTCCAGTGCATGAAAGTGAAAAGTGAAAGTGAAGTCGCTCAGTCATGTCCAACTCTGAGCGACCCCATGGACTTTGGCCTACCAGGCTCTTCCGTCTATGGGATTTTCCAGGCAACAGTACTGGAGTGGGGTGCCATTGCCTTCTCCGAGGTTTATGATTAGGCCATGTCTAAATACAGAAAGAAACTGAGGAGGACATCTACTACCTCAGTGCCAAAAAAAGAAATATTCCTACAAAATCTGTGACTAAAAGGAAAACCTGTTAGTAAGATACATTTCTACTCCTGTAACTTCCATTTTCTCATCTCTAAAATGTGTGTACAAAGTGATTTATCTCAATGAGTTGTTATCTGAATTCTATAAAGTAGTACATGTAGAACTTTTTACATAGTGTCTGACACATAGAAGCCACTCAGTTAAATTTTAATCACTGGATTATTATTCTTAGGGTTGTACCTGCGGATTTTAGGACTTAGAAAAAAAAGTAAAAATGGAGGTCCGCATACCATACATATATCTAAATATTTATAAGTTTTAAGTCGATCTAACAGAGAAGGCAATGACACCCCATTCCAGTACTCTTGCCTGGAAAATCCCATGGACGGAAGAGCCTGGTAGGCTGCAGTCCATGGGGTCGCGAAGAGTTGAACATGACTGAGTGACTTCCCTTTCACTTTTCACTTTCGTCCATTGGAGAAGGAAATGGCAACCCAGTCCAGTGTTCTTGCCTGGAGAATCCCAGGGACAGGGGAGCCTGGTGGGCTGCCGTCTATGGGGTCGCAGAGAATCAGACACGACTGAAGCTACTTAGCAACAGCAGCAGCAACCACTAACTTGTTTATTAATGCTGAATAAAATAAATTGTACCTGATTAACTTGGCACAACAACATAGAGGGCCATGTTCCAACTTTGTGAAGTTTCTCACTTGGAGATGACAGCACAGAGAAAATGAGGCCCTAGCCACAGCCCTCAGCTGGATGTTTCCTCTTCTTTTCCCAACCGCAGCTCCATGGAGCATTATAGGGGGCTTAGCTTTCATCTACAGGGGCACCTCAGTCTGCACATACCTCCTGAACACAGCATCTCCTTGGCCAACCCTTGAGCCTAAGGGTCCTACCAGCATATTCTGTCATCAGGAGAGAGGACTGCCCAGTCTCTAGAGGTAGGCACAGGTCTATCTTGGAAGACATTAAAAGAGGAATTATTGTATTAAAAGCAGTTGCTTAAAATCAGCTGAAGTCATCAACTAGCCAAACACATGGCATCAGTCAGGATTCCCCCCACCCCACTCTATTTCCTCTTTTCCTGACTCTTCAAACTTCCACATATGGACTAGAAATGAAACTGGGTGAAAAACCAACTCCATAATTTCTTTGAGGCACTTAATGATGGATTTATCTTAGAATTTTTAGTAACTGTGGTGTGTGAAGTTGGTGCAAGAAAAAATGATTTTGTACATGGAGTGTAAGGTATAGTTTGGGCCGAGGCAGAAAAGAAGGAGAGACAACCTCAGCAGAGGTAGGTTACCTTTATTCAGGCAAGGAGGGGTGACAGCCAGCCTAAAGATCAGGCTGAGGCGAGAGGGATCAGGGAGGCTTCATATTTAAAGGGAGGTTTGTGGAAGTGATAAGGGAAACATTAGTCAGGCAGGACGTTTTGGGTAATCTTTAGTTGAGATGGCATTTGTAGTTGAATAGGGGGTGGGAAGTTTCTGGGGAGGGGGTGATAAGTCCCAGGTAGATGCAACAGGCCAGGGGTATCACGGAGGGGCTTGAAGTTCAGTTTTGTTTTCCCCAAAGTCAGATGATTCAGCAAGGGCCTTTGAGACAGTTTTCTTTTCTAGGCCCAAGGACTCCTTCATGGAGGACTTGCAGATGAAAAAAACAAATAACAGGTTTTACTTAAAGAGGGTTCAAAACACTCACTGAATTTAGCTTAATATAAAGACAAGATGAAGTCAGTAAAATAAATCTGACTTAGAGATAACACTTTAGAAACTGAAAGTATCTATTGTAGTAGGGAAAATTCTTAAAATGTGTGTGTGTAACAAAATTGTCTTCAGCACTCTCAAAAAATAATGTTGGCTACAATTAAAAAATAAATTAAAAATTCTTCCACAGATGACATTTTCGTCAATGTCATTATGCTTTCTTTTTAATCAACATTTCCTCCTACTCTTTCAAGAAAACTTTTCTAACAACTTCTTTTCTATTTCACCAAGTTGTGTAAGTATTTATAATAGACAAGAACAAGAACATTAATTTCCCTCCTCCCCTTCCTAATGCTTTGCATAAGCACCTAGTAAAAAAAGAGATCTGAAGAAAATAAGTAGGTAGATGTTTACAGGTAAACAGTTTATTAAAAACAAGGGTTGATTTTGGTCCTTTTGAGTTTTTCAGTGTTCAGTCTGTATCCCACTGTATGCATTCCCCCGAGTCTGTAAGTGTTACACATAAATACTTCGTTGAAGTATTTGTTGTTAGTCTGTAATAAAGGACTTCCGTGGAGCTTAGACAATAAAGAATCTGCCTGCAATTCAGGAGACCTGGGTTTGATCCCTGGGTTGGGAAGATCCCCTGGAGAAGGGCATGGCAACCCACTCCAATATTCTTGCCAGAAGAATCCCTGTGAACAGAGCTTGGTGGGCTACAATCCATGGGGTCACAAAGTGTCGGGCAGGACAGCAGCTAAGCACAGCACACACACATCTCTAATGAAAACAGTCATTGTATCTAGGATGGAAACTAGGTAATTTTCCATCTTTTATATAGACTGAATTCATCATTCCCTAGTGTGTACTTGACTTTTTTTTTCTGTTTTCCCTTTTATTTAAAATTTTTTTGATTTATTTTAATTGGAGGCTAATTACTTTACAATATTGTGGTGGTTTTTGCCATACATTCACATGAATCAGCCATGGGTGTACGTGTGTTCCCCATCCTGACCCCCCTCCCACCTCCCTTCCCATCCCATCCCTCAGGGTTATCCCAGTGCACCAGCTCTGAGCACCCTGTCTTATGCATCGAACCTAGACTGGCGATTGATTTCACATATAATATACATATTTCAGTGCTATTCTCTCAAATCATCCCACCCTCGCCTTCTTCTACAGAGTCCAAAATCTGTTCTTTACATCTGTGTATCTTGCTGTCTTGCATATAGGGTCATCGTTACCATCTTTCTAAATTCCATGTATATGTGTTAATGTATTGTATTGGTGTTTTTCTTTCTGACTTACTTCACTCTGTATGATAGGCTCCAGTTTCATCCACCTCATTAGAACTGACTCAAATGCATTCTTTTTAATAGCTGAGTAATACTCCATTGTGTATATGTACCACAGCGTTCTTATCCATTCGTCTACTGATGGACATCTACATTGCTTCCACATCCTGGCTATTGTAAACAGTGCTGTGATGAACATTGGGGTACACATGTCTCTTTCAGTTCTGGTTTCCTCTGTGTATATGCCCAGCAGTGGGATTGCTGAATCATATGGCAGTTCTCTTTCCAATTTTTTAAAGAATCTCCACACTGTTCTCCACAGTGGCTGTACTAGTTTGCATTCCCACCAACAGTGTAAGAGGATTCCCTTTTCTCTGCACCCTCTCCAGCATTTATTGTTTGTAGATTTTTTAATAGCAGCCATTCTGACCAGGGTGAGATGGTGCCTCATTGTGGTTTTGATTTGCATTTCTCTGATAATGAGTGATGTTGAGCATCTTTTCATGTGTTTGTTAGCCATCTGTTTGTCTTCTTTGCAGAAATGTCTGTTTAGTTCTTTGGCCCATTTTTTGATTGGATCACTTATTTTTCTGGAATTGAGCTGCAGGAGTTGCTTGTATATTTTTTGAGATTAATTCTTTGTCAGTTGCTTCATTTGCTATTATTTTCTCCCATTCTGAAGGCTGTCTTTTCACCTTGCTTATAGTTTCCTTCATTGTGCAAAAGCTTTTAAGTTTAATTAGGTCCCATTTGTTTATTTTTGCTTTTATTTCCATTACTCTGGGAGGTGGGTCATAGAAAATCCTGCTATGATTTATGTCAGAATGTTTTACCTATGTTTTCCTCAAGGAGTTTTATAGTTTCTGGCCTTACATTTAAATTTTTAATCCATTTTGAGTTTATTTTTGTGTATGGTGTTAGAAAGTGTTCTAGTTTCATTTTTTACAAGTGGTTGACCAGTTTTCCCAGCATAGCTTCTTAAAGAGATTGTCTTTTCTCCATTGTATATTCTTGCTTCCTTGGACAAAGATAAGGTATCCAAAGGTACATGGATTTATCTCTGGGCTTTCTATTTTGTTCCATTCACCTATATTTATGTCTTTGTGCCAGTACCATACTGTCTTGATGACTGTTGCTTTGTAGTATAGCCTGAAGTCAGGCAAGTTGATTCCTCCAGTTCCAATCTTCTTTCTCAAGATTGCTTTGGCTATTCAAGGGTTTTTGTATTTCCATACAAATTGTGAAATTATTTGTTCTAATTCTCTGAAAAATACTGTTGGTAGCTAGATAAGAATTGCATTGAAATCTATAGATTGCTTTGGGTAGTATACTCATTTTTACTATATTGATTCTTCCGATCCATGAACAAGGTATATTTCTCCATCTATTTGTGTCATCTTTGATTTCTTTCATCAGTGTTTTATAGTTTTCTATATACAGGTATTTTGTTTCTTTAGGTAGATTTATTCCTAAATTTATTATTTTCATTGCAATGGTGAATGGAATTGTTTCCTTAATTTTCTCTTTCTGTTTTCTCATTGTTGGTGTATAGGAATGAAAGGGATTTCTGTGTGTGAATTTTATATCCTGCAACTTTACTATATTCATTGATTAGCTCTAGTAATTTTCTGGTGGAATCTTTAGGGTTTTCTATGTAGAGGATCATGTCATCTTCAAAGAGTGAGAGTTTTTCTTCTTCTGTTCCAATCTGGATTCCTTTTATTCCTTTTTCTTCTCTGATTGCTCTGGTCAAGACTTCCAAAACTATATTGAATAGTAGTGGTGAGAGTGGGCACCCTTGTCTCGTTCCTGACTTGAGGGGAAACGCTTTCAATTTTTCACCATTGAGGATAATGTTTGCTATGGGTTTATCAGAAATGCCTTTTATTATATTGTGATATGTTCCTTCTATGCCTGCTTTCTGGAGAGTTTTTATCATAAATGGATTTCGAATTTTGTCAAAGGCTTTCTCTGCATCTATTGAGATAATCACATGGTTTTTATCTTTCAATCTGTTAATGTGTTGTACCACATTGATTTATGAATATTGAAGAATCCTTACATCCCTGGAATAAAGCCCACTTGGTCATGATGTATGATGTTTTTATTATGTTGTTGGATTCTGTTTGCTAGAATTTTGTTAAGGATTTTTGCATCTATGTTCATCAGTGATATTGGCCTATAGTTTTCTTTTCTTTCTTTCTTTTTTTTTTTTTTTGCGGCATCTTTGTCTGGTTTTGGTATTAGGATGATGGTGGCCTCATAGAATGAGTTTGGCAGTTTACCTTCCTCTGAAATTTTCTGGAAGAGTTTGAGTAGGATAGGTGTTAGCTCTTCTCTAAATTTTTGGTAGAATTCAGCTGTGAAGCCATCTGGCCCTGGGCTTTTGTTTTTTTGGAAGATTTCTGATTACAGTTTTGATTTCTGTACTTGTGATGGGTCTCTTAAGATTTTCTATTTCTTCCTGGTTCAGTTTTAGAAAGTTATCTTTTACAAGAATTTGTCCATTTCTTCCAAGTTGTCCATTTTATTGGCATATAGTTGCTGAGAGTAGTCTCTTATGATCCTTTGTATTTCTGTGTTGTCTGTTGTGATTTCTCTGTTTTCATTTCTAATTTTGTTGATTTGATTCTTTTCTTTTTATTCCTTGATGAGTCTGTCTAATAATTTGTCTATTTTATTTATCTTCTCAAAGAACCAGCTTTTAGCTTTGTTGATTTGGCTATGGTCTCCTTTGTTTCTGTTGCATTTATTTCTGCCCTAATTTTTATGATTTCTTTCCTTCTACTATCCCTGAGGTCCTTCATTTCTTGTTTTTCTAGTTGCTTTAGCTGTAGAGTTAGGTTATTTATTTGATTTCTCTTCTGTTTTTTGAGGTAGGCTTGTACTGCTATGAACCTTCCCTTTAGCAGTGCTTTTACTGAATCCTATAGGTTTTAGGTTGTATGTTTTCATTTCTATGCATATTTTGATTTCTTTTTTTATTGCTTCTGTGATTTGTTGGTTATTCAAGTGTTTTGCTTAGCTTCCATATGTTTGTATTTTTAATAGTTTTTTTCCCTGTAGTTGACATCTAATCTTACTGAATTGTGATCAGAAAAGATGCTTGAGATGATTTCACTTTTTTTTAAATTTACCAAGGCTAGATTTATGGCCCAGGATATGATCTATATATGCTATATAGATCAATATATATATGATATATAATATATATTATATATATATATATATATATATATATATATATATATATATATAATCAATTGACCTAATGATATTATATCAATTAGGTCTAACTGGTCCATTGTATCATTTAAAGTTTGTGTTTCCTTGCTAATTTTCTGTTTGGTTGATCTATCCATAGGTGTGAGTGGGGTATTAAAGTCTCCCACTATTATTGTGTTACTTTTAATTTCCCCTTTCATATTTGTTAGCATTTGCCTTACATATTGTGGTGCTGCTTTGTTGGGTGCATATATATTTATATCTTCTTCTTGGCTTGATCCTTTGATCATTATGTAGTGTCTTACTTTGTCTCTTTTCACAGCCTTTATTTCAAAGTCTGTTTTATCTGATATGAGTATTGCTGCTCCTGCTTTCTTTTGTTCTCCATTTGCATGAAATATCTTTTTCCAGCCCTTCACTTTCAGTCTGTATGTGTCCCTAGGTTTGATGTGGGTCTCTTGTAGAGAGCATATATAGGGGTCTTGTTTTTGTATCCATTCAGCCAGTCTTTGTCTTTTCGTTGGGGCATTGAACCCATTTACATTTAAGGTAATTATTGATTAGTATGATCCTGTTGCCATTTACTTTGTTGTTTTGGGTTCGAGTTTATAAAGCTTTTCTGTGTTTCCTGTCTAAAGGAGATCCTTTAGCATTTGTTGAAGAGCTGGTTTGGTGGTGCTGAATTCTCTGAGCTTTTGCTTGTCTGTAAAGCTTTTGATTTCTCCTTCATATTTGAATGAGATTCTTGCTGGGTACAGTAATCTGTGTTGTAGGTTTTTCTCTTTCATCACTTTAAGTACGTCTTGCCATTCCCTTCTGGCTTGAAGAGTTTCTATTGAAAGATCATATGTTATCCTTAAGGGGATCCCCTTGTGTGTTGTTGTTTTTCCCTTGCTGCTTTTAATATTTGTTCTTTGTGTTTGATCTTTGTTAATTTGATTAATATGTGTCTTGGGGTATTTTGCCTTGGGTTTATCCTGTTTGGTACTCTCTGGGTTTCTTGGACTTGGATGGCTATTTCCTCCCCATTTTAGGGAAGTTTACAACTATTCCTCAAGTGTTTTCTTATGGCCTTTCTTTTTGTCTTCTTCTTCTAGGACTCCTATTTTTCGAATTTTGGGACATTTAACGTTGTCCCAGAGGTCTCTTAGGTTGTCCTCATTTCTTTTAATTCTTTTTTCTTTTTCCTCTCTGCTTCATTTATTTCCACCATTCTATCTTCCACCTCGATTATCCTATATTCTGCCTCAGTTATTCTACTGTTGGTTCCCTCCAGAGTGCTTTTTATCTCAGTTTTTTTATTGTTCATTATTGACTGACTCTTTTTTATTTCTTCTAGGTCCTTGTTAACCTTTTCTTGCATCTTCTCAATCCTTGTCTCCAGACTATTTATCTGTAACTCCATTTTGTTTCCAAAATTTGGGGTCACTTTTACTATCATTATTCTGAATTCTTTTTCAGTTAGACTCCTCCCTATATCCTCCTCTTTTGTTTGGTTTGGTGGGCTTTTATCATGTTCCTTTACTTGCTGAATATTTCTCTGCCTTTTTCATCTTGTTTAGGTTGCTGTGTTTGGGGTGGCCTTTCTATATGCTGGAAGTTTGTAGTTCCTCTTTATTGTGGACCTTGCTTCCTGGGGGTGGGATTGGATGAGAGGCTTGTCAAAGTTTCCTGTTTAGGGAAGCTTGCATCAGTGTACTGGTGGGTGGAGCTGGATCTCTTCTCTCTGGAGTACAGTGACGTGTCCAGTAGTGAGTTTTGAGGTGTCTGTGGGTTTGGTGTGACTTTTGGCCACCTGTGTTTTAATGCTCAGGGTTATGTTCCTGCATTGTTGAAGAATTAGCTTGGTATGTCTTGCTCTGAAACTTGTTGGCTCTTGGGTGGAGCTTGGTTTCAGTGTAGGTATGGAGGCTTTTGGATGAGCTCTTGTTCATTAATGTTCCCTGGAGTCAGGAGTTTTCTAGTGTTCTCAAGTGTTGGATTTAGGCCTCATGCATCTGGCTTTCAGTCTTATTCTTATAGTAACCTCAAGACTTCTCCATCCATACAGCATAGATGATAAAACATCTAGGTTAATGGTGAAATGATTCTCCACAGTGGGGGACACCCAGAGAGGTTAACAGAGTTACATGGAGAAGAGAAGATGGAGGAAGGAGGTAGAGGTGACCAGGAAGATAAAAGGGGGAATCAAAAGGGGAGAGAGCAATCTAGCCAGTAATCAATTCCCTATTTGCTCTCCACAGTCTGGAACACTCAGAGAGATTCACGGAGTTCCATAAAGAAGAGAAGAGGGAGGAAGAACATAAGAGGTGACCAGCAGGGGAGGAGGGGAGTCAAAAGAAAAGAGACCAATCTAGCCTGTGATCAGTTCCCTAAGTGTTCTCCACAGCCTGGAACACCCAAAGAGATTCACAGAGTTAAGTAGAGAGAGAAGGGGAAGGGAGGAGATAGAGGTGACCTGGGGGAGAAAAAGGAGAGTCCAAAGTGGAGAGAGCAATCATGTCAGTAATCACACTCCTAAGTAAAAATGGGTACTGAAGATTGGATTCTTAAAGGTATGGAATTGATAACAAATACCAAAAAGCAAAGATTAAAATTCTAGAGTCGAGGTTAGACTCTCAAAAATACAATATTAAAAAAAAAATTGCAAAAGTTATTAAAAAAATGAAATTTCCTTTAAAAATATGGTCTTTTTTTTTTTCAAGGTAATGGTATGTTTTAAAAATGAAAATTAAAGGAGTAATAAAGAACTTAAAAAAAATTAAAAAGTGATAGTAGTAAAATATATCTAGGAATTTCTCTGGAGCTGTTGAAGGCAGTGTGGGGTCAGTTCAGTTTCAGATAGTTCCTTGTTCCAGCTTATACTTCTTCTCAAGGTCTATAGGTTCCTTCCAGTGTGTCCAGTACTAACTACAGGGTTTTAATCTGTTGCACCTGTCACTTCCAAAGCCGTTCCCTCTTCTTTGTTTATTTTGGCTTCCTCTGCAAGTCTCTTCAGTATCTAACTTCTGCCCTGAGACAAGGGGGGGAAGGTGGTCATTTATTTAGGCTCACTTGTTCAATTGTGCTGCAGGGAGGGAGGAACACTGCAAACAAATATCACTGGCGTGTGTGGGGAGTGCTTGCATGCCTGGGCCACGCTGGGTTTGCCCCCGCTCACAGCGTGTGTGTTTTCCTGGTCTACACTGCTCAGGCTCCAGGTTGCTCTACAGGGGAGATGTCTAAGGCGGGCCCTGGGTTGTGTGTTCACCACTCGTGTTCAGGTTCTCTGGTACTCCAGAAAGGTGCAGACTCCGTTGGGCCTGCATTTTGTGCGCTTCCCAGGTGCGAGCAGCTCAGGTGACCAGGTGCTCGGTGAACGCACTCTCCCCAGCTGCAGTAAGTCTTCTCACCTCCCCGGTCCCTGCCACTTGGTTCCCTGGGTGCACAGCGGGAGCGCTGGCTCAGGGGTGCTGTGTGTCTCCTCTGGGGAGCTGATCTCTGGCTGAGACCCTCCCAGGAGATGTCAACCGTCCAGGATCCCAGGAAGACTTGGTTAGCAACTGGGAGCCTGCTCACAGTTTGGCAGGGGATACCATCTCTGGGGCCGAGTTTGCCGCTTGCCTTCCAGCTCTGGATGTTGCCCACCTGCCTCCCTGCCTCTATCAGGGGATGGGCAGGTCTGAAACCAGATAACTGTCCTCTGGTATTCACTCAGTCCTTTGTTCCGTGAGTGGGCCTGGCAGTGCCTTAGGTTAGAGCTTTTGAAGGAAAAGTTCTCTCTCTCTCTCTCTCTCTCTTTCCTCTTTTTTTTTTTTTTCTCTTTGGCTATCCCAGGTTTTGGGTTGCTTTCTCACGTTAGCTCCCTCAGATTGTCCTCAGGGCATTCAGGCCTGGTCCTTACCCTAAGCAATGCAGCCCCCGCTTTCTGGTGGTAGACACGAGCGTCTGGGCTACTTCTCCGCTGGGAGTTGCAGTTAGGCGTGTAATCTGTGGGTTTTATTTATTTATTTTTTCCTCCCAGTTATGTTGGCCTCTGAGCTTCCAAAACTCCCAAAAGACCCACCGGTGAGAGGGTTTCCTGATGTTTGGAAACTTCTCATCTTTTATGACTCCCTCCCCAGCATGGGTCTCCATCTCTAACTCTTTTGTCTCTCTTTTTATCTTTTATATTTTGTCCTACCTCCTTTCGAAGACAATGGGCTGCCTTTCTGGGTGCCTGGTGTCCTCCACCAGCGTTCAGAAGTTGTTTTGTGGTATTTGCTCAGTGTTCAAATGATCTTTCAATGAATTTGTGGGGGAGAAAGTGGTCTCCCCATCCTATTCCTCTGCCATCTTAGGACTGCCCCCTGTACTTGACTTTTTTAATTCCTGGAGATGACTTTGATAGCTTATGGTAAAGGATGTGGGATTCATGTTGGATTCATGATCTCTGAAGAAGATTTAGCTTCAGGATCAGGGACCAGGCTTGATCACGCAGAGCTTTTCTGTGGCAGAAGTTTTATTAGTGAAAAAACACAGAGAAAGCTTCTGACACAGACATCAGAAAAGGAAGGGGGAGGACCCTGTCATTAGTTTTAGCAAGGGAGCTATGTTCTTTTGCAACTGCTTATTAACAATAAATGGAAAAACATCTCAAGGTTGTAAAGGTATTACCAGACCCACTCCCATAATTTACATTTTAAGATAACAGGATTAGAATTAATAATAGAAAGATCTTCCCACTCCCATAATGCATGTTTTAGATAACAAGATTAGTCAGAAGGTTCTTAAGGAGAAACATGTCCTCCAGCAGGATATATTGTTGTTATATCTGCTAAGTCACTTCAGTCGTGTCCGACTCTGTGCAACCCCAGAGACGGCAGCCCACCAGGCTCCCCCGTCCCTGGGATTCTCCAGGCAAGAACACTGGACTGGGTTGCCATTTCCATCTCCAATGCATGAAAGTGAAAAGTGAAAGTGAAGTCGCTCAGTCGTGTCCCACCCTCAGTGATCCCATGGACTGCAGCCCACCAGGCTCCTTCATCCATGGGGTTTTCCAGGCAAGAGTACTGGAGTGGGGTGCCATTGCCTTCTCCTTGTTGTTATATAGTGTTTAGCATTTAAGGAAGAACATATCCTTGAGCCAGATGAGTTGTTTTGTTGTGTAATCATTAGATCTGGGCTTAAGGGGAAAAAAAAAAAATGTGACTAAGAGAAAGGGATGTGGGGGGTGGGGGTGGAAGAAAGTTTGTCTTTTTCTCTTCCTCGAGAGCCCCAGACACTTTTTCCTCCTCAGGTACCCCAGGCTTATTATCAACCTACCTGAGAATTAACTCTCTCAACTTCTATCACTAAATAATATTTTGAGTCAGATACGTATTTTTGAAAAAAGGTTGCAAAGATGGTATAGAGAATTTCTATATACCCAGAGATGCACAGAGATGGGGAAATCCAGAATGATGAAATAATTTCATCTTCTACCCACTTTCCACTAAAGTTAACAACTTAGTCATAAGACATTTGCCAAACTAAGAAGTAAACATCCCAAACTGATAAATTAACATTACTATTTTTTTTTACTCTGTTTATATATGTAAAGGTATTTGCACATAAAGAGAACGTCATTCTCTTCCCCTAGAAATGACTGAATCTCCGAAGAGAACAATGTTCATAAAGAGGTCAATTTCAAAATTAGCAGGGAGGAAAAGGGCCTCTTGAGCCTCGAATTAAATTCATCTGTTTTTCTTTTTCATATTTTTTGCTTTCAGTAGAAGACTTTCACCCCTGCAGTCACACAATTTACACAGGTTTGGCTGTGCCATCCTGAGCACAGTCTAAACTATCTTGAGAATGTCTCTGACAGAGTATCTTTGATAGATTTCAGCTGCACTGCAGAATCACCGGGGCACTGAGTAGGCTGGCAGGCCCGGTGCATTTCCAGTCTAGGAAAGCCCTCTGTGGATTGAAAAGACAGTTGTTTTAGGTCACCATCCAAGGAACACTGTAAAGACAGGATGGTATTGTACTGTCTACAAATACACTTCAGAGGGAAAACCACAAGCCCCGGCTATGAACAGTTGTGCACAACACTAAAGAAGCACATCCTCCCATGGGACCTGCTGACTGCATTTGGCAAGAATCCCCAGAAAATCCAGGGATCCTGGACAGGGGCCCAGTGTGAGGTATATGATTATTGATGGGAGACATGGTACTTTGTTGTTACCATAGATACGTTGGGGTCCTGGTAAGGTATGTTGTTTTGATATGCACTTTTTGTATATGCAGCTTTTGGGGCTGGATTTGTTACCAAGTTTTATGGCACTAGTGGTAAAGAATCCGCCTGCCAATGCAGTAGACGCAAGAGATTTGGGTTCAGTCCCTGGGTCAGGAAGATCCCATAGAGAAGGAAGTGGAAACTCATTCCAGTATCCTTGCCTGAAAAAGTCTGTGGACAGAGGAGATTGGTGGGCTACAGTCCATGGGGTCGCAAAGAGTCATGCACAACCAAGCACTGCATTTAAATATGTGTTCAGATCAGATCAGATCAGATCAGTCGCTCAGTTGTGTCCGACTCTTTGCGACCCCATGAATCGCAGTACGCCAGGACTCCCTGTCCATCACCAACTCCCGGAGTTCACTCAGACTCACGTCCATCCAGTCAGTGATGCCATCCAGCCATTTCATCCTCTGTCGTCCCCTTCTCCTCCTGCCCCCAATCCCTCCCAGCATCAGAGTCTTTTCCAATGAGTCAACTCTTCGCATGAGGTGGCCAAAGTACTGGAGTTTCAGCTTTAGCATGACTCCTTCCAAAGAAATCCCAGGGCTGATCTCCTTCAGAATGGACTGGTTGGATCTCCTTGCAGTCCAAGGGACTCTCAAGAGTCTTCTCCAACACCATAGTTCAAAAGCATCAATTCTTCAGCTCTCTACCTTCTTCACAGTCCAACTCTCACATCCATACATGACCACAGGAAAAACCATAGCCTTGACTAGACGAACCTTTGTTGGCAAAGTAATGTCTCTGCTTTTGAATATGCTATCTAGTTTGGTCATAACTTTCCTTCCAAGGAGTAAACATCTTTTAATTTCATGGCTGCAGTCACCATCTGCAGTGATTTTGGAGCCCCAAAAATAAAGTCTGCCACTGTTTCCACTGTTTCCCCATCTATTTCCCATGAAGTGATGGGACCAGATGCCATGATCTTTGTTTTCTGAATGTTGAGCTTTAAGCCAACGTTTTCACTCTCCACTTTGACTTTCATCAAGAGGCTTTTTAGTTCCTCTTCACTTTCTGCCATAAGGGTGGTGTCATCTGCATATCTGAGGTTATTGATATTTCTCCCGGCAATCTTGATTCCAGCTTGTGCTTCTTCCAGTCCAGCGTTTCTCATGATGTACTCTGCATATAAGTTAAATAAGCAGGGTGACAATATACAGCCTTGACGAACTCCTTCCTATTTGGAACCAGTCTGTTGTTCCATGTCTAGTTCTAACTGTTCCTTCCTGACCTGCATACAAATTTCTCAAGAGGCAGGTCAGGTGGTCTGGTATTCGCATCTCTTTCAGAATTTTCCACAGTTTATTGTGATCCACACAGTCAAAGGCTTTGGCATAGTCAATAAAGCAGAAATAGATGTTTTTCTGGAATTCTCTTGCTTTTTCCATGACCCAGCGGATGTTGGCAATTTGATCTCTAATTCCTGTACCTTTTCTAAAACCAGCTTGAACTTCAGGAAGCTCACGGTTCACATATTGCTGAAGCCTGACTTGGAGAATTTTAAGCATTACTTTACTAGTGTGTGAGATGAGTGCAATTGTGTGGTAGTTTGAGCATTCTTTGACATTGCCTTTCTTTGGGATTGGAATGAAAACTGACCTTTTCCAGTCCTATGGCCACTGCTGAGTTTTCCAAATTTGCGGGCATATTGAGTGCAGCACTTTTACAGCATCATCTTTCAGGATTTGGAATAGCTCAACTGGAATTCCATCACCTCCACTAGCTTTATTCATAGTGATGCTTTCTAAGGCCCACTTGACTTCACATTCCAGGATGTCTGGCTCTAGGTGAGTGATCACACCATCATGATTATCTGGGTAATGAAGATCTTTTTTGTACAGTTCTTCTGTGTATTCTTGCCACCTCTTCTTAATATCTTCTGCTTCTGTTAGGTCCATACAATTTCTGTCCTTTATCGAGCCCATCTTTGCATGAAATGTTCCTTTGGTATCTCTGATTTTCTTGAAGAGATCTCTAGTCTTTCCCATTCTGTTGTTTTCCTCTATTTCTTTGCCTTGATCGCTGAAGAAGGCTTTCGTATCTCTTCTTGCTATTCTTTGGAACTCTGCATTCAAATGTTTATATCTTTCCTTTTCTCCTTTGCTTTTTGCTTCTCTTCTTTTCACAGCTATTTGTAAGGCCTCCCCAGACAGCCATTTTGCTTTTTTGCATTTCTTTTCCATGGGAATGGTCTTGATCCCTGTCTCCTGTACAGTGTCATGAACGTCAGTCCATAGTTCATCAGGCAGTCTATCCATCAGATCTAGGCCCTTAAATCTATTTCTCACTTCCACTGTGTAATCATAAGGGATTTGATTTAGGTCATACCTGAATGGTCTAGTGGTTTCCCCTACCTTCTTCAATTTCAGTCTGAATTGGCAATAAGGGTTCATGGTCTGAGCCACAGTCAGCTCCTCAGTTCAGTGGTGTCATACCTGCCCTTAGAAAGATAAGAATGGACACTGAAGAGTTTTAAAATAGAAGACAAAAGCATGCCCCTCAAGGAAAGCAAGTCCATACTTTAAATCATAAAGAGAATTTAAAAACTTTAACAAGACGATTATCATTGCAGTTTTTCATCTTTCGTTTTAGATTAAATCATGGGAATAAAACAATTTTCATTTTTCTTTCTCTCTTAAGAGTTTAGTACATTATAATAGATATGATGTTGAGTGATTGCTAAATTAATGAAACCATTGTTAGAATTCTCTGCAAGTTTAGAGATAGATTTATAAAAGGTACACTTGGCGGCTTGCTGCTTGACCGCATTTTTGTCCCTTTTAGCTTTGAAAGAGCCTGATTAGGAAACCATTCTGTACAATGGCTCAAAGGATAAAGTCCCTTGAGCAAGAACTCAGAATCTCATGGCACAGAATTGTCTCAAATTTAGGGGTTCTCATGATTCATAAACCAGCCCCCCAACTTTAACCCATGTACTGTAACATCATCACTGGAACCTGCAAAATGCAGAGACAGTCGGGCACTTACATTTCCGAAATACTGGCTTGTTACAGAAGCCTTGGGCTGCCTTGTGCTCTGGTTCTCCTGGAAATTTTCCCCATGGTTTTGGGGGAAAGGATGAGGTCCCAGACTCTCACACCAACTGCAAACTTCTCTGCCAAGTTCTGTTATTTATAGAAAGACTGCTTCTGCTTTAAAAGACCAACTTCTCACCAGTCTTCCTGCATGGAAATATCTGGGTGATCCTTTATCACCTTAGAAAATTATTTAGCACATAAGATTCATAAGTTGGCTTTACATGAGTTTATATTTAGATAAGCAACACACATGCTTCTTAAGGGTCAGAGGTGGGACAGTCATGGTTTTTCTGAGGCTTTTATCATTCTATTTGCTAGAGTTTGGAGCACTGTAACAATGGTTTCTCAAATTTGTGAACATTCAGCATTACCTCTGCTATAAAGTGCTCAACTTTTAATAGGTTTCTGGAGACAGGAATTTAAAATGGAAAATTGCATAACTAGTAACTTTGTTTTGGAGGCATACTGGTAGAATCTTCAACTGATGTAAGGTTATTTTTATGGTGAAAATATGTCTGTTTTCATAATCTTTGTGACAAGAAAGATAGAAAATATATTTAAAATATTACTTGATGGATTAGGTAACTCATGAAGTTAAAGAGAGTGTTGAGAAATATACAGTTACAGTCCTTTGGCCAGAAAGGAGCTCAAACCAGTCAATCCTAAAGGAAATCAACCCTGAATACTCATTGGAAGCACTGATGCTGAGGCTAAAGCTCCAGTACTTTGGCCACCTGATGTGAAGAGCTGACTCATTGGAAAAGACCCTAATATTAGGAAAGATTGAGAGCATGAGGAGAAGAGGCTGACAGAAGATAAGATGGTTGGATGACATCATTGACTCAATGGACATGAACTTAAGCAAACTCTGGGAGATAGTGAAGGACAGGGAAGCCAGGAATGCTTCAGTCCAAGGGGTTGCCCTATGGGATGCTTTCTGGTGAGAAGAGCTTATTTAATTTGGGTCAGCCAAGTCTAAGATAAGTAAGAATTTTCTAGGTGAAAAATGATAAAAAGGAACCCCAGCAAAGGAAGTATCCTTGACAAAGTTTCTAAGACAGAAGGTAGATAGTTTGTCCATCTCTCAAGGCTACATTTGGTAATGTCTGAGGACATTTTAGATGGTCACAAGGCAGGAAATGCTACTGGCATAAGTAGAGGCCAGTGTTAGTCACTCAGTCGTGTCTGATTCTTTGCGACCCCATGGTCTGTCCATGGAATTCTCCAGGCAAGAATACTGGAGTGGGTATTCCCTTTTCTAGGGGATCTTCTCAACACAGGGATTGAGCTCAGGTCTCCTGCACTGAGGGCATGGCAACCCACTCCAATATTTTTGCCTGGAGAATCCCTGGACAGAGAAGCCTGCTGGGCTACCTTCCATGGGGTCACAGTCTGACATGACTGAGCAACGAAGTACACACACACTCTTACACTGCAGCAGTTTCTTTACCATCTGAGCTACAGGGGAAGCCCAGTAGAGGCCAGCGGTGCTGCTAAATATTCTGTAACACACAGGACAAGGCCCACCACAAAGAATGATTTGGCCCTTATCCTGCTATAAGGCAGGAAAATGGTCTCATGTAAAAAAAAAGGAAGACCCCTATGACTAGATCTTATCATTGGAGGGTGATCAAACAATCTCATAGGACTTTATAGGCTTAATTAAATTGTATCCTAAATTCAAATAAATTCACTGTAGGATTTTAATCAGAATGTCTGTGGGCGGCAGTGGTGTGACGTTATGGGGGAAAAATGGATTTGGCAAAACTTGACTTATATTTGGAACAGATTATGACAATGGGAATCTCCGCTGTGGCATGACATTCCAAAGATGGGTGCTCATACAGAACCAACGTGTGACTTGTTAAAATGTTCCACCACAGCAACCCTGGAGAAGGAGATGGCAACCCACTCCAGTGTTCTTGCCTAGAAAACCCCATGGACAGAGAAGCCTGACAGGCTACAGTCCATGGGGTTGCACAGAGTCGGACAGGACTGAGTGACTGAGCACACACCATGCCAAAGTACCAAAGAGTCTAATAGGTATAAACTGGAAGATTTTTGAAGTGGATTTCCTGGAGGAAGATGTGCTGTTGGGTCCTCTTCACCCTCCTAGTGGAGTCAGTCCCTGCAAATCCCACCTCACCCGTGTAGGGAAAGGAGATTTGAGGAATTGGAGATCTTTCTCTGTCTCTGCCTCTTTGTGGGACATTGAGTGGGATTTTTTTCTGAGTGAGGTAAACAGTAGGTGGCTGACTGAGGCAGCTGTTGATAGCAGAGTGGAGGACTGCAGTTTGAAAAAGGATTGTGCTCTCTGGATTTTCCAGAGCAAATCATTCAGCTTGAGGGCAAGATGCCATGTGCAGGGAGAGGAGGTGGGTAGGAGAGGGGAGAACATGAGCTGCTCTGGGATTGTTTTAGATCCTTCGAAAAGGACGAAGTGGCTGCAGCAGGAGATGGAAGTTAGACTGACTGTCTTCCAGAGAATGTGGAGAAGGGCAGAATGAGCTGGAGTGACAACAATCTTGACCGTCTCAGGAGACTGCGGTTGAAATAGCTCCAGTGTTGGGGGAAAGGGGTAGAGGACAGTGTTGGGAGGAATTTCTAAAGAATGAAAGCAAGGGCCCAAGGGAAAAGGGAATTTTTAAGATATTACAGAAGTACAGAAGTTTTCCCATTATGATGCAAAACAAATGAGAACTATCTTGCTCTCCTTGCCTCTTCTGCCCCGTGTTGTAAATCAAAAGGGCCAGAGAATATAGATGGTAAGATGGAGCAGGAAAAGAATCAGGCCTAGGTGATAAAGGAGTGAAGAATTTGACTCCCTTTTCCTTACCATAGGCATTCTTCTCTCACCAACCATTAGCTATGGCAGGGAAGAAATGTCAACTTTAAATTAGATTAAGAGTTTTGAGGAAACTAGCATTTTAATTAATGATGTAAAACTTTCATTTTGAGCAAAGAACTAATTATAGAATAAATTTAAAGCAAATCTCAAAAGTTATTTTTTGTGATAACCTCCCTTTAATCAGTTTAATTCAATATGACGGTTACATAATTGAACAAATAAACAAAAAAATGTCTACTCTTTGAGAGTAGTTTGGGAGTGGAACAGCATGTTTGGAAAGATATGTTAGAGCATGTTTTGAACATGTTAAGAAGTGTTATGCTAAGATAATAAACAATGCCAAACTAAAGGTGACCGAAAACCACCAAAGATTTGTCTCCATCATGCCCTCAATTTCTTTGCAGGGACAGAGGAGCTTGGTTTACTCTGCCCAATCAAGAATCCAAGTTGATAGCACAGCCATGTATCTGTACTTTGTCATTCAATGTTCAAGAAAGGAGAGGATTTCAGAGGGCCTCTTTAGGACAATTAAATATTCCAGTCCTGAAATGACCCACGTTGTGTTCATTAACATCCCATTAGTCAGAAGTAGCCACATGGCCCCATCCTACCTTACACGGACCAGGAAATATAATTCATCTTGTTCCCCAAAGGGAAAATATTTATCCAGTTGTGTGATTAAATGATCAAGGCAATTGATGATAATGACTGAGATTAAAGTAACAGAAATAAAACTTTAAATGACTGGATTTGAAGGATATACTTGAATAAAGTCTTCTAGAGGTATAATTTTGAAAGCATATTTATGATTTATATGAGTTCTAAGAAAGTGTATGAGTGAATAAAACAATGTGAATATGTAAAGTAATAGATTAATAAATATAAACGTAACACCTTTGTTACCATCTAATTGCTCTAGGAATTGCCTTAGGAAATCGTGGCTATATTTAATTCTTTCTGTATGTACATTCCTCTAATGGTAAAGATATCATGAAACAAAGAGAAGCTGAGTCACAAGGATGCAGATATTTCCATTGCAGTGCTTTGGCATATTTTTTAAAACTCTGCTACTTATTGCCACAAGTTATGATGTATTCAGTACTTTCATTATAGGCTATATCACTAAATGTATTTTCCTTCATATTGTGATTTGCAGAATTTCTAATATGTTTGATACAGTCAGGGATATAATTATAAAAGTATATTCCTCTCTAGAGGGAATCCTTGAGGCAAACTTTAAGTTCAAAGCTAATATTTAGCTTTTAATATCCTCTATCATGAATACTAATTGATTATTTCAAAAATACACCCAAGTGCAATGTTAGATGACAAAATCACTGTGTACTTCATGTTATTTGTGGAATTAAGAATATAGATTGGGATTTGGCTTCAGATATAATAATTTGTATAAGAAGCAAAAAATAAGTTCTTTACTATGTGTTAAAATAAATGAGAGAAGAAGACAAATCAAAGTGAAAATAATATGATACATGTAAAAATACTTCTCTCTCTAATAGCAAATTAGGGACTTTCCTGGTGGCTCAGATGGTATAAAATCTGCCTGTAATGCAGGAGACCTGGATTTGATCCCTGGATTAAGAAGATCCCTTAGAGAAGGAAATGGCAACCCACTCCAGTATTCCTGCCTGGAGAATCCCATGGACAGAGGAGCCTGGTGGGCTACAGTCCATGGGGTCACAAAGAGTTGGATACAACTGAGCAATTAACACAAGTCAAATGTCAATGTATTTAGGATACAGCAAAGTAAATTTGCAGGAGGTAGGATTATAGATTGAGGATTAAAACTCACGCATAAAATATAATCAACTCTAATTTTGTGAATTCTTGTTAGAGTATCAAAACAATAATATAACTATAATATCATATCCTTAAAATACCTACCAATTAGTAAAATATGGCCTCTCAGTTTAAAATGATGCTTCCTAAGGCCCAGTTGATTTCACATTCCAGGATGTCTGGCTGTAGGTGAGTGACCACACCATCATGATTATCTGGGTCATGAAGATCTTTTTTGTATAGTTCTTCTGTGTATTCTTGTCACCTCTTCTTAATATCTTCTGCTTCTGTCAGGTTCATACCATTTCTGTCCTTTATTGTGCCCATCTTTGCATGAAATGTTCCCTTGGTATCTCTAATTTGCTTGAAGAGATCTCTAGTCTTTCCCATTCTATTGTTTTCCTCTGTTTCTTTGCACTGATCACAGAGGAAGGCTTTCTTATCTTTCCTTGCTATTCTTTGGAACTCTGCATTCAGATAGGTATATCTTTCCTTTTCTCCTTTGCTTTTCACTTCTCTTCTTTTCACAGCTATTTGTAGGACCTCCTCAGACAGCCATTTTACTTTTTGGCATTTCTTTTTCTTGGGGATGGTCTTGATCTCTGTCTCCTATACAATGTCATGAACCTCCATCCGTAGTTTATCAGGGACTCTGTCTATCAGATCTAGTCCCTTAAATCTATTTCTCACTTCCACTGTGTAATTGTAAGGGATTTGAAATAGGTCATACCTGAGTGGTCTAGTGGTTTTTCCTACTTTCTTCAATTTAAGTGTGAATTTGGCAATAAGGAGTTCATGATCTGAGCCACAGTCAGCTCCCGGTCTTGTTTTTGCTGACTGTATAGAGCTTCTCCATCTTTGGCTGCAAAGAATAAAATCAGTCTGATTTCGGTGTTGACCATCTGGTGATGTCCATGTGTAGAGTCTTCTCTTGTGTTGTTGGAAGAGGGTGTTTGCTATGACCAGTGTGTTCTCTTGGCAAAACTCTGTTAGCCTTTCCCCTACTTCATTCTGTACTCCCAAGGCCAAATTTCCCTGTTACTCCAGATGTTTCTTGACTTCCTACTTTTGCATTCCAGTCCCCTATCATGAAAAGAGAAGTGAAGTCGCTCAGTCGTGTCCCACTCTGTGGCTCCATGGACTGTAGCCTACCAGGCTCCTCCATCCATGGGATTTTCCAGGCAAGAGTACTAGAGTGGGGTGCCATTTCCTTCTCCAGGGGATCTTCCCAACCCAGGGATCAAACCCGAATCTGCCGCATTGTAGGTAGATGCTTTACCATCTGAGCCACCAGGGAAGTCCTATCATGAAAAGGGCATCTTTTTTGGGTGTTAATTCTAAAAGATCTTGTAGCTCTTCATACAACCATTCAGAGTGACTGAACTGAACTGAATTTGAAATGAAATAAATTATCTAATTACTTTATGTAGATAATGGGAAAATATAGTTTGAAAATGACATTTGTGCTCTAACATGATAAATGCTGTATCAAGTAACTTTGAGTAAGAAATTAAAGATACATTATCTTTAAGATCTATCATTTACAACACATATGACCTAAGATTTTTGTTAGTTCTCAAGATTTCAAATATGACCATAGTCAGGAATTTTAACTTGAATTTATGTAGTTCTGGACAGTATGAGTAGAATTCAGGAAGACTAAAAAACTCTATAGGTTTTAGGCATAACCTTTACATATGTGTCCTGTGTATTTCAGCACAGAAGGTTCATGACTCATTGAATTCTCAAGGTGTCCATGACCCACAGAAAGCTATGAACCATTGCTCTTTGTATTTGCTTCACATAATTCATAAAGCTAGTTACAGTCTAATTGGCTATTGCATCTAGATTTCTTTTACATGGTTTCTAATTTATTTTTACAAAAGTGAGAGAAAAGACTTTTTAGCACTTCACTGGAATTCCTGCATACATGGTAACACATCGAGAATGATGAAGCCGCATTACACTGGGGATGGTGGGAAATTTAGGTTGACTCAAGTGTTAATATAAAACCCATGCCTCATCTTTACCTGTAATTCCAGGTCCCCGTTTTTGTAGTATTTGCAAAAGGTTAAGAATATAATCATTAAAAATCATGGGGCTAGACAAAGTCCGTATTGAAAAGAGGTCAGTATTCAGTGCTTAGTACTGAATCCTTTTCTTGTGCATGTGACAGAATTTGATTTATACTGTAGATGCTGGGCTGTTCGTTGCCCCTCTACTTTTGTGTTGATTCGTATTGTGGATATTACTTCAACAGTGGCTGAATGAGGCAAAAAGTAGAGAATTATGATGATGGAGACAGAAAGTCTTAGAAGACATTGTCATATTGATCAATTCTCAGAAGACTTGAGTCTAATCCCATGTCTGGCCCCAATTCTACCCACTTTAGATCCACATTCACTGGGGGTGGGGGGGGAGGCAGTAAAAAAAAAAAAAAAAAAAAAGCTCTGCAGTACTTTTCTGCTCTAAAAGTGAGATTCCACAATTAATATTTGTTTTCATCATTGATTTTCTAAGTATTGAGTACTTCTAAGCCTGTGGCACTATGAAGAAGATCAAAATGAAATGAGCATGGAGTCTTGGAGAAGGCAATGGCACCCCACTCCAGTACTCTTGCCTGGAAAATCTCATGGAGGAAGGAGCCTGGTGGGCTGCCGTCCATGGGGTCACTAAGAGTCAGACGCGACTGAGCGACTTCACTTTCACTTTCACTTTCATGCACTGGAGAAGGTAATGGCAACCCACTCCAGTGTTCTTGCCTGGAGAATCCCAGGGATGGGGGAGCCTGGTGGGCTGTTGTCTATGCGGTCGCACAGAGTCCGACACGACTGAAGCGACTTAGCAGCAGCAGCAGCAGCAGCATGGAGTCTCAATCATTAAAATGTTGACTCTCTAGGAGGAAACCATAAATGATCACAATACTTTAAAATGATGTTTCAAAAGAAAGGTATATATTTGATGTTCACAGCCAGCGTCATAAAGTGGAATTAGGACTACCAAATATATTCATTTATGTGACACATTTGCAGATGGTGACCTTCTATATGATAATCTTGGTGCATTTCCTTAGGAAATTCTGTTTTTCTGAAGTCTGTTGCTCCACGACTTTTGGTTCTTGAGATTTATGCTCCTGTGCAGTCTGGGCCTGAGCTTCATTAGCACCTGATTTACCATGAGTGCAGATGGTTATTGGAAATAAAAAGTCAGCCATTTCCTATGATTAAATCTCTCATGGGCTGCATCTCCCTCTTAGCTATTTCCTTACTATTGCATATGATTCATTCGCAAGCAGAACAGTGATTATTATATGATTGTTAAATCTAAAGTGGAAAGGAAAGTAGATTATTAGAAAAAGTCTAGTAGCTTATTAATATATATTATGTGCTACAATGAAATGATTTTACCGAAGTATTAGCAGGATGATAGATTTATGGATGATGAGAGAAAATTACTCTATTGTGACGATTGTGTGTAACAAAAAGAATTCAGATTCCTTTTTTTTTTTTCTTTTCTTTCTTTTTTCTTTCTGCTTGCCTTGCTTTAATGGGTTCTTGCTTAAACCAATAATCTCCCCAAATGCCTCCTCATCCTTATGAGCAATCATGTAACTGTGAGTCTAATAAGCAAATGAAGGGAAATCCAGGAACATTAATTCGCTATGTCTATATTTTTTGAGCTGAGAGGAAAGCAAGACTTTGTTTCCAACAGAAATATTTCAGTAGTTTTATCTGATTGGAAGTAATTGACTGTTACTTTTTCACTTAATGCTTTCCTTTTATGCGAACAGTGAGAGTCTGAGAAATTGTATCTCCCTTTCAGAATGTTGCATCCTCTTTATGTGATGCTGAATTGATGAATTTTATGACCACATAGTACAGAGTCAACTTGTACAACAGAGACTTGTTGATTTGCCTAGTTATTACTGTATTTAATTGCCCTATCATATTCCTCTTCATCTGGTGTAAAAGTCTAAATCATTCAATTGAAAGACAAATACAACCACAGTTACCAGAGTGCTCTTCTCTCTAATTCATTTCCATTATTAAATTTATTCAGGTTACTTAGTTTCAGCTCTGAGGCTTTGGTTATGCACAGGGTTTTAGCAATGAAATTCAAGCATTTATCTGCTGATCTTTTAGGAACGTATTTTGCTACCACTTCCTGAATGCTCATGCAGCAAATAATTGTATCAAAAGAAATAATATGCATAGACAAAGAAATACAAATTCAGTATAAGTGCTGCCACTGACAGTATTCATCATAAGAAAAATATACTATGCAGCAAAATGTCTGGCCTCCTCTAGCAGCACTTAGACACACTGAGCTAACATTCTAGTCTGGGCTGTTTGGTCTCCTCCACTTGGCTTTGGGTATGTTTTCTGCCACAGGGCCTTTGTACTGTCACCTGTGCTAGAAATGTGCTTCCCTCCTAGTTTATAACCTCTCATGAAAACATTCTCACTCTTCTCCTTCCCATGGTACCATAGCAATTTCACTTGTGTGTGCTTGAGGAATTACTGTCTTTCCCACTGTACTGTAGGGCAGAGTCTCTAAGGCAGAATTGATGGAAGCTTTTGCTGACTTCTTTATATGTTATGCTTGCTGCTGCTGCTGCTAAGTCACTTAAGTCATGTCTGACTCAGTGGGACCCCATAGACGACAGCCCACCAGGCTCCGCCGTCCCCGGGATTCTCCAGGCAAGAACACTGGAGTGGGTTGCCATTTCCTTCTCCAATGTATGAAAGTGAAAAGTGAAAGTGAAGTTACTCAGTCGTGTCTGACTCTTAGTGACCCCATGGACGGTAGCCTACCAGGCTTCTCCATCCATGGGGTTTTCCAGGCAAGAGTACTAGAGTGGGTTGCCATTGCCTTCTCCATGTTATGCTTGCTACTGCTACTGCTAAGTCGCTTCAGTCGTGTCCGACTCTGTGTGACCCCATAGACGGCAGCCCACTAGGCTCCCCCATCCCTGGGATTCTCCAGGCAAGAACACTGGAGTGGGTTGCCATTTCCTTCTCCAGTGCATGAAAGTGAAGAGTGAAAGTGAAGTCGCTCAGTCGTGTCCAACTCTCAGCGACCCCATGGACTGCAGCCTACCAGGCTCCTCCATCCATGGGATTTTCTAGGCAAGACTACTGGAATGGGGTGCCATTGCCTTCTCCGTCCATGTTATGCTTAGCACATAACAAAACTTATAATGTGTAATAATGTGTAATGTGTATTACACTTCTGTGTAATAAGTCTCTTTTATCCATTTTTACACAGCTCACCACACCAAAACTTGGTACCTGAAAATAACAGCAATTTATTATTTTTCATACTTTTGGGGTTAGCAAGGCAGCTCTTCAGCTACAATAAGCTGGTGGATTTTCTGGGCTTGGGCTCAGCTAGGATATTAGATCTTTCTCATCACATCATTTTCTACCCTAGGCAAGAGGTTCTTAAGACAGTGCTCCATGAGAGGGAAGGTGGCCTTTACAAAGCTGTTGAGGCCTAAGCTCTTGAACTTGCACAGCATCATTTCTGTTGTATTCTGTTGGTCAGTCACTAGGGCTAGTCCAGATGCAAAGTGGGTGAAGAAAAAGATTTTCCTCTGGAAAGGAAATGCAGCATAGTCCTGTTGCATAATGGCATTTATGCAGGATTGGGAAGAATTTGTGCCTGTTAAACAATCTACTGTTGTATTCAGTAATATTTTAATTAATTATAAATGCAACTATAATTTAATTTTGAAGCTAGTTCAGGAATTGGCTGATATATATGTTTTATCATTTATTGTATTTGCTTTGGAATTTTACTTTATATACACTGTGCTCTAAGAATGAGAAGAAACGGAGAGAGTGGTTCATCAATTCTAAGAGATAATAGGCGATCTAATCTCACATTTAGATAAATAAAGACTGTGAGCTGTATAAGAGCAGGAACTTAATCATGAACTTCCAGCAATTAGAATAATTTCTGGTACATAAGAGGTATTTAATAAATATTTGTTGAATGAATGAATGAATGAGAAAAATTAATAGACATCCTTTTCTTTGATCTTCCTTTTTATGTTCTTAAGGAAGTCACTTTTTCTTTTCATCTGTCTCAAATGATTAGGTTGTAAATTTTTAGGGAAAAGGCTGAGGGACAAGTAGTGTTTCTGCTCATCCACATATTGAGTTGTTCAAAAAGTTTATTTGAGTTTTTATGTAAGATATTATTTCCATGAATATATCCATGAATCCATAATAATGAATTCTGTCAAGATTTAGCGATAATAAAACATAATACACACATATGAATAATATTATAATTATTTTACATTTGACGACTTACTAAAAAGAGCCTCCAATAGATTTTGTTTTCATATTGATTGATAAAAATAACAAGATAGCCTCTGCACTCTCTATAGTCTGTTCATAATAGGAAACATCACTGAGTCACTAACCTAAATGAGTGACTATACATATCTAATAATATTCAGTATGAAACGACTTCAGTACTATATCTGGATTCAGCAAAATTTTTGTGAACAAAAGTATCATTTTGTTTTTCCTCAGCTGAAAAATACAGATGACTTTTTTTTTTTTTTTTAACTTTACAAATTGTATTAGTTTTGCCAAATATCAAAATGAATCCACACGGTGCTATTGCAGTCCACACAGTATCGTCGAACCTGGTGCCAAACCTCTTGGGTCTGTGCATGATTGATGTTGTGGAAGGTACAGCCATGGATGCACTTAATAGCATGCAGAATTTCTTACATGGTCGTCCTAAAACCTTCAAGTCTCTGGAGAATGCCATTGAATGGAGTATGAAGAGTGGCCAGATTCGAAATCTGGAGTCTGCCCGTGTATCAATGGTTGGCCAAGTCAAACAGTGTGAAGGAATTACAAGTCCAGAAGGCTCAAAGTCTATAGTGGAAGGAATCATAGAGGAAGAAGAAGAAGACGAAGAAGGAAGTGAGTCAGTAAACAAGAGGAAAAAGGAAGATGACATGGAGACCAAGAAAGACCATCCATACACTTGGAGAATTGAACTGGCAAAAACAGAAAAATACTGGGATGGCTGGTTCCGAGGCTTATCCAATCTCTTTCTTAGTTGTCCTATTCCTAAATTGCTGCTCCTGGCTGGTGTTGATAGATTGGATAAAGATCTGACTATTGGCCAAATGCAAGGGAAGTTCCAGATGCAGGTCCTGCCCCAGTGTGGCCACGCAGTCCATGAGGATGCTCCAGACAAGGTAGCTGAAGCTGTTGCCACTTTCCTGATTCGGCACAGGTTTGCAGAGCCTATCGGTGGATTCCAGTGAGCCCAACGTGTGTGTTTCTGCAAAGCCGTGGTTGGTTCTTTCCGTGTGCTCTGGTCCAGTGAGTTGTTCCTAAACTGACATTAAACAGTGCCTAGTCCCCTAAAAAAAAAAAATGTATACATGTGTTCCCCATCCTGAACCCTCCTCCCTTCTCCCTCCCAATACCATCCCTCTGGTTCATCCCAGTGCACTAGCCCCAAGCATCCAGTATTGTGCATCGAACCTGGACTGGCGACTCGTTTCATACATGATATTATACATGTTTCAATGCCATTCTCCCAAATCTTCCCACCCTCTCCCTCTGCAACAGAGTCCATGAGACTGTTCTATACATCAGTGTCTCTTTTGCAGATGACTTTTTTTTTTTAATTTAAATTTATTTATTTTAATTGGAGGTTAATTACTTTACAATATTGTATTGGTTTTGCCATACATCAACATGAATCCGCCACGGGTGTACACATGCTCCCCATCCTGAACCCCTCCTCCCACCTCCCTCCCCGTACCATCCCTCTGGGTCATCCCAGTGCACCAGCCCCAAGCATCCTGTATCCTGCATCGAACTTGATGACTTTTTATTTAAATTCTGGGAAGTGATGCAACGTGTTGCTAAGTATACTACTATAGCAAAAAATGTTACTTTATTGATTTGTTGATGGTAATGCAGATTGGAAAAAGTTTTATCTTATAAAATATCTTCAACCATAATTCATCTCCACTTATTATCTGCTTATTTGAGCATAATTTCAAACAGTAGAACATAGAATATGGGCTTGGCATAATTTTTTAATAAAAAATAAATAATGCAAGAGAGAAAAGACAAGGAAATCTTTCTTAGAATTGTCTAACATGTACTTGAATGTACCAGCACAATGATTAATCCCCAAATAATAATCCCTACATCTGTCAATTAGTTCATATACAAGTCAGCCTGAATATTTTATATAAATTTTAGTATCTTGACTGGAAACAAAAACAGATCATGATATTTCAGGGAGTCATCTGGGTCCCTCAGGATATAAATCAGTGACAAAAAATGCAATCTAAATAGTCACAGATTTACTTATTCATGTGTTAGACTATATAATTCTTCAATTTGATTGAAAATATCAGTATTTTCAATATAACTCAAGTAGTCTGATTCCTATCCTTATCATTTTTATACAAATAATTAATGTGTTGGTAAAGCCATCCCTCTATAGCATTGGGAAAAGGAGGATTGTCTCATTTTTAATTCCAGTGTGAGAGAAGATTTAAGGTGAATAGCATTTTCAAAATGCACAGCTGTGGCTCTTGCTGCAGAATTGGAAAAGGACTGCTGATGTGTGAGGAAAAACAAAAGTAAAACATTAATATTCAGAGAGTAGAAACAAGTTTTATTAGAAGTAATTTTTTTTTAAGTTGTGAAGCTGTGTTAGTCCTCAACAGAATATAGGCAAGGGAAATGATGTGTGAAGGAGCTGCTGCTGCTGCTAAGTTGCTTGTCATGTCCGACCCTGCGCGACCCCATAGATGGCAACCCACCAGTCTCCCCCGTCCTTGGGATTCTCCAGGCAAGAACACTGGAGTGGGTTGCCATTTCCTTCTCCAGTGCATGAAAATGAAAAGTGAAAGTGAAGTTGCTTGGTCCTGTCCGACTCTTCGCGACCCCATGGACTGAAGCCTATGTGGCTCCTCCATCCATGGGATTTTCCAGGCAAGAGTACTGGAGTGGGTTGCCATTGCCTTCTCTGGTGAAGGAGCTAGATAGGTGTAACTTTTTTTTCTTTATTTTTTGTAAGTTTTACAAAATAGAGTATCTAAAAATTCTTTAAGAGAAACAGATTAAAAATATAGCAAGGTGTAATATTTTATAATGATTCATCATTACTGATTGCAAGCTATTCTATGACACTGAGGATAGTAATAGAAAAGAATTAATTGGCCTTTCAATAATGAAAAGTAGATGTATTTTGCAAAAATATTCATGTAATCTTTTTCACATGTTGAATTCCCTATGTTTGAAACTAGTTTAGTGATTTCAGATGTCATTAATATTTTAACATGCAAAGCAAATGCCATTAAACAGAGTTACTTAGTTTAATAATGTTGACTCCTTCTCATAACTGTCAAATGCACAAAGTTATAAATTAATTCATATTCTAGCTTTAAAGACTTGTCCATGAGTCAGGTCAGAAAACTGGAGCTGTTTTTCCTGTAAGTCTACTGAAACTATTACATTTAGTTAAATTCCCTGAAACTAGGGAAACTGCGTGCTCAGTTGCTGTCTTGTTTGACTCTTTGTGACCCCATGGACTGCAGCCTAGCAGGATCCTCTGTCCATGGGATTCTCCAGGCAGGAGTACTGGAGTGGGTTGCCATTTCCTTCTCCAGGGGATCTTCCTGACCCAGGGTTTGGACCCGCATCTCTTGTGTCTCCTGCATTGGCAGGAGGTTCTTTACAACTAGTGCCACCTTGGAAGGCCTTATAGTTTTGTATTTAGTGCTTAAATACTTGATTGGCTTAGTGCATTCAGTAAAAGCAAATAAAACAGAGAAAAGAGAGACAGAGATGGAGACGAATATAACCAAGAAAGTCAACTGGCAAATAGTAGAAAGAAGAGGATATAGCAAGAAATTGTTTTACTATCTAGATCAACATACTCGATTTGTTATCAAGCTAGATGTCTTAGTGGCCTTTAAAGCTGTCTTATAGACGTCTTCCCAGGGAGCAGTATGTTGACTGTGTGATCCTAGCCCAGTCTCATCCTCATTTTTAGAAAATGGAAAAATATCATTGTATCATGGCACCCAGAAGTGATGGGGCTCTTAATCACTTGCTGAAGTTACCATATAATAAAATGTATGAAGAAGTGAAGTGAAGTGAAGTGAAGTTGCTCAGTCGTGTCTGACTCTTTGCAACCCCATGGACTGTAGCCTATCAGGCTCCTCCCTCCATGGGATTCTCCAGGCAAGAATACTGGAGTGGGTTGCCATTTCCTTCTCCAGGGGATCTTCTCCACCCAGGGATCGAACCTGGGTCTTCCGCATTCCAGGCAGATGCTTTAACCTCTGAGCCACTTAAAATAGGGGGAAAATAGTGGTGATTCCTCTCCAGAGTAGAATGAACAGTTCCATAATTCAAGACATATTCATGATATCAAAATCCATGGAATTTCAGAATAGCTCCAGATTGCTTATTAATTATGGTATTAGAGCAAAGGAAAGGGATGGGTCTCAGACTCTGGAAAACCCGGCCAATTTCCTTCCTTAAAGAAATTTGCTGTTCCTTTTTAATGTGTTCACTCTTATTGCATCCTATGAACCTCCTTTTTAGAACTTATCACATTTGATATTAAATCATTTCATACACTTTTTTTTTCCTAACTAGAAGTTAAGTGTAATGCGAGCAGACACTTCCATCCTGTGTACAGATGTAATCCCATTGTCTGTCACAGTTCCATGTCTAGAGTTAGATTCAATTCAGTTGCTCAGTCGTGTCCCACTCTTTGCGACCCCATGAATCCCAGCACGCCAGGCCTCCATGTCCATCACCAACTCCCGAAGTTCACTCAGACTCACATCTATCGAGTCAGTGATGCCATCCAGCCATCTCATCCTCTGTCGTCCCCTCTTCCTCCTGCCCCCAATCCCTCCTGGCATCAGAGTCTTTTCCAATGAGTCAACTCTTCGCATGAGGTGGCCAAAGTATTGGAGTTTCAGCTTCAGTATCATTGCTTCCAAAGAAATCCCAGGGCTGATCTCCTTCAGAATGGACTGGTTGGATCTCCTTGCAGTAGGTGTTGAGAATATGGATAAATGAATTTTTCCCCATAGAGAGCAGAAGTTTCTCTACTTTCCCCTGACATTCAGAGTTAGGCATGGAAACTTCCTAATTCCTGCATCTGTAGTGCCTTCCTCTCCATGGACAGAGCCTGGCAGGCTAAAGTCTGTCTATAGGGTCACAAAGAGTTGGACATGACTGAAGAGCCTGACCACACACACACACCTCTTTTTGCTTTTATACATACTGAAGGGAATTTTTGTATTAGGGACATTTTCTGTTTATGAATTCCACAATCCACTGAAAAGAAGTAGACCTTTATTTTATATCGAGGCATACAAACCTTCATTAGAGTTTCACTGTCAACTTCAGCTAGGCTGTGTAAAGGTGTTCCTATTTATATTAGTGAGAGATACTCTACCTTAAATATTTCTGTACATCATCTCAGACATCATGGTCTATTTTATTAATTCAAATATCATTGACTCGATTTCTAAGTTTTTGGATATGGGACAGAAGAAAGTGGGAAGTGTGAACTTACCAGCTGGTTTCTCGTCTATAACTCTGATAAGAGTATTAGTTGCAAATTAGGAACACTTCAGAAAGGGGTGGTTTGTGACTTTTTCCCTGAGGTTATTTCAAGTATATAAACATAGAAATCATTCCTTAAAATTTAAGGTGATAGCTTTTCAGGGATATTTGCATATCTAGTCACAAGATAAGCACAGGGAATTATGCTAAACAGAAATTCACTATCTGCTGCTGCTGCTGCTAAGTCACTTCAGTCGTGTCCAACTCTGTGTGACCCCATAGACGGCAGCCCACTAGGCTCCCCCGTCCCTGGGACTCTCCAGGCAAGAACGCTGGAGTGGGTTGCCATTTCCTTCTCCAATGCATGAAAGTGAAAAGTGAAAGTGAAGTCGCTCAGTCGTGCCAGACTCTTCTCGACCCCATGGACTGCAGCCTACCAGGCTCCTCCATCCATGTGGTTTTCCAGGCAACAGTACTGGAGTGGGGTGGCCTTGCCTTCTCCGAATTCACTACCTTAACTCCCTTAATTCAGTTACCACAAAATTTCACATCTAGAAAAATTGTATTGTATAACAAATATATATCCAAATATATATCTCTTTGGGGTTTTCCAAATATCTCACTGGTAATAATATTGTGAAAATTCTCTTTTGAACTATAATGGACAGTGCTGTCAGTGTGCTTTTGGCTACAAGTAACAGAATATATGAAGTAACTAATGAGCTTATTTACCAATCTCACATGAGTGGAGAGCCAGTAATAGACTGCAACCCCATGGACTGTAGCCCACCAGGCTCCTCTGTCCGTGGGATTCTCCAGGCAAGAATACTGGAGTGGGTTGCCATGCCCTCCTCCAAGGGATCTTCCTGACTCAGGGATCAAACCCAGGTCTCGAACATTGTGGGCAGATTTTTTACCATCTGAGAAAGAATGAGCCTTGCTTTCACATTCTACATGTCTCTTTTTTAGAATGGAACATCTCTCAGGTCCCATTGGTCTGCTCTAGATTACATTGTCACCTTTAATTGACTCATTTCAAGAAAGGGGAGTTAAAAATACTTTTAAAATAGAAATATGAACAAAAAAGTCATTTAGTGATGATCACCCATCTGACCTCTAACATTTCCCGGCTGCTGCTAAGTCACTTCAGTCGTGGCTGACTCTGTGCAACCCCAGAGACGGCAGCCCACCAGGCTCCCCCGTCCCTGGGATTCTCCAGGCAAGAACACTGGAGTGGGTTGCCATTTCCTTCTCCAATGCATGAAAGTGAAAAGTGAAAGTGAAAAGTGAAAGTAAAGTTGCTCAGTTATGTCGGACTCCTAGCAACCCCATGGACTGCAGCCTACCAGGCTCCTCCGTCCATGGGATTTTCCAGTCAAGAATACTGGAGTGGGGTGCCATTGCCTTCTCTGAACATTTCCCTAATGGCTTAGAAAAAGGTTTCATGTGATGCTGCATTCATTATTATATTTAATAAGAGGCAGTATGAGAAAAAAGGTAGAATTTCTGAGTTAGATTTTGCTGCTTCCCATATTAGGTTGGGTGAGTGACTTTAAACCTCTTTGGGTTCACCTGTGACAGTGCCATGCTGAATGACAATACAAATATTACTATCACAGATTCATTTAATCTCCCTAACAATTTTCTTTAAGAACATTTTATGATTATGAAATACTTATTTTAATAATAGAGATCTAGTTGCTCTTAAAAAATACTAAGTTCTAAACATCTTAAACACCCGTTTAGACACATTTGATTTAATTATTAATTATCCTTGTTCTTTGAGGTCTTACTATGTATTTATATATAGATTTTAGATTTTTAGATTTTGGATTTTAGAATTTTAGATTCTGTAATATGACATTCAGTTCAGTTCAGTCACTCAGTCGTGTCTGACTCTTTGCGACCCTATAAATCGCAGCACACCAGGTCTCCCTGTCCATCACCAACTCCCGGAGTTCACTCAAACTCACATCCATCGAGTCGGTGATGCCATCCAGCCATCTCATCCTCTGTCATTCCCTTCTCCTCCTGCCCCCAATCCCTCCCAGCATCAGAGTCTTTTCCAATGAGTCAACTCTTCGCATGAGGTGGCAATGTATTGGAGTTTCAGCTTCAGCATCAGTCCTTCCAGTGAGTATCCAGGACTGATCTCCTTTAGGATGGACTGGTTGGACCTCCTTGCAGTCCAAGGGACTCTCAAGAGTCTTCTCCAACACCACAGTTCAAAAGCATCAATTCTTCAGCACTCAGCTTTCTTCACAGTCCAACTCTCACATCCATACATGACTACTGGAAAAACCATAGCCTTGACTACACGGACCTTTGTTGGCAAAGTAATGAATGTCTCTGCTTTTGAATATGCTATCTAGGTTGGTCATAACTTTCCTTCCAAGGTGTAAGCGTCTTTTAATTTCATGGCTGCAGTCACCATCTGCAGTGATTTTGGAGCCCAGAAAAATAAAGTCTGACACTGTTTCCACTGTTTCCCCATCTATTTGCCATGAAGTGATGGGACCAGATGCCATGACCTTCGTTTTCTGAATGTTGAGCTTTAAGCCAACTTTTTCACTGTCCTCTCTCACTTTCATCGTACTGCTTTTATACTTTTCCATTCTAACACTCCTAATTCTTTCTAGTGCAGATTGCTTAGTCGTGTCTGACTCTGCGTCCCCATGGACTATAGCCTGCCAGGCTCCTCTGTCCATGGAATTCTCCAGGCCAGAATACTGGAATGGGTAGCTGTTCCTCACCCAGGATTTGAACTGGGGTCTCTGGCATTGCAGGTGGATTCTTTACCAACTGAGCTACCAGGGAATCAAAAAGCAGGAGAAAGAACATTAGGAAAGAAATAATTGTTTTCTGTTAAGGAAGAAAGTCCTCTTATATAAAAGTAGTCTTATATAACCACATATTCTTTTTCTTTCTTCCAGAGAATTAAAACAGACTAAAATATTCAATCTTTGAGAGCAGCTTTCACCTTACATATGAGCAACTTTAATCTTATACAAGTAATTCAGGTTAAAAATTGCATTTTTAGACTACCCATCTCTTTTGTTTTTACATACTAAGTTAGAATGTTTTATGATTCTGTCTGAAGTTTCTGTAGCATGTTTCATTGTCTCCTGAGGGCTTAACAAGTGTGCCTTAAGGATGCACATTAGATACAAGCATTTTTATATGTCATTTCAAAAAATGTATCTCTACCTGTTGTTTGCAAATATGAGGAAAGTTTGCTGTCTTCCATATGAATATAAAGTGACTCCACTGTAGTCATTACAGCCATGTTTCTTCCTTATGAACTGGTATTACCATCATTATTCTTTTGCTATGAGAGAGTATAACTTCCTATTTAAAAAAAAAAAAAGCATAGATTTGAGGGTTTCAATGAAATGTAGTTCTTTTTATAAGATATAATCATATTAAGAGTAACACCTCACCTCGTTTGGGAATGAAAGAGTAACCCTATTACTTGTGTTTGTTGTAACGTCTCTTGGCAGTGAAAACCAAACCTGATCTGAGTTTTATGACATAGTGTACCACTTTCAACACTTACCCTATTGCTATAAGTCAACAGTGCCACATCTCTCATCACCAACATTGTTAGCCAAATTCAAAATTCCTGTTTCTAGAGTATTCCATCAAATTGTGAGACTGAATTTTTATTATTAAAATAAAGTTATTGAAATGTCAGAAGCATTGTTCTCCATGGAAAATAATTTTAAAACAAGTTTTGAAATGACTTTGAAATGCTTACATAACAGGATAACAGGGCAAAAATGAAAGCAAGCTAATATAAATGAGGTTTTTGAAGCATGCTTAATGAGTAAAAAAATATTCATTTAAAATCCATTTTGACTAAGCTACTGAGGGCTTCATGTTTTTGCTTTCATTTGAAAAGCAAAGGTCAGAATTTTATTTTATCTGATGAGCATGTTATTCAGATAGTATAGATATAATCCCTTAGCTACGGATGTCTGAGAATGGATTCAGGTGTCTATTCAGTTTTACACATATATAAATGGACTTCCAGTATCTCCTACATCACCACTAAATACATGAAAAAAAAAAAAGCACACCTGTGAAAGAAAAAAAATGATATTTAAGAGTAATTTGACTGAATTAAAACTTTTTCTGTGTTTATGACTTTCAAGTTTGCTACAGTAAGGTAAATGAAGCAATTTCACCCTTTTTATGTTGTATCTTTGCTAAAGTGAACTTCATATCTAATTAGGTTCTTTGGTATTCTTTTTTGGGAATTGCACTGGCAGTTCATGTTTTGCTTGTTTTGTTTTATGTTTGCTACATTATCATTACTTAGCAGACAAAAGTTTTTAAAAAAATTGTAAACCAGGAAGACAAGTTCTAAGGTTAAATATATTGCTAGAAATTAAAATGCCTATTTGAACAAAACTTGTGGAACTAAATATTACCTACATTTCATTGTGACAAGAATAATTGTCTTTCTGAGCAATATCTCTGATAGTTCACATTTTCCTGAGAGTGTGTAAAAGAAGCAAAATTACTGGTAGCAAGAAAAATAAATGCCTGGCAAATGAATGTCAATTTCATTTTTACCTGAACATCTGGTAGCCAAGCACTTTAAATATTAAACTGAAGGCTGTAGACCTACAATTAAATTCATTGAAATAGGATTTAATATATTAACAGCTTAAAATTATAATAGTATGAATAACTGTTTTTTTTTTGGAGGACTTATGTCATCATACCTGTAATCACGAAACTTGTCTAAGGATACAATAAATTTGACTGTGGTGTGAACATTTCATAGGGGGTTAAATGTCCTGTTACCTTGTTCTTCAAATCCAAAGCTATATGTTTCCTCTGACAAATTTGAGTTTGAATTATTTGGATCATTTTCTAATGTGAGTGATAAAAATAAATAGCATACATGCTTAAATGTGCTTTTTGCATTTCTACAACCTAAAAACTAGTTTGGTGGGAAAAAATAAAATTTAACAACTTTTAATTTGTCATGTGGAATCTGATCCTATGTGCTTTTTATTGCCTCCATATATTTATCTAAGTGAAACATAAAATGGTTGTAATAATGGAGAATTTAAAGCAGCTTTTGCACATGAGCAGTAATGCTAACTAATATGGTGAATAAAGCCTGAATGTAAATTCTCAGAATTTCTGTTTCTTGTGATGTGTTTGCTAAAGTAAGTATATCTTGGTTAGCTTATACAATCTCCTCATCATCCCGGTTAAGCTATGAAGAACTTTGGGAAAAAAAGTTGGGAGTAATCATTTACATGCAATTTGAAGTCATGTATATAATTTTCAAACTTCAATACAGTGAAGTTTGAAAATATCACCAAACCTGTCAAAATGTAGACTCATGAACTCATAGCCCCCCTCTTTTTTCCTGGAGTAATACTTTGATATCCCCACATATACCCCCAGAGATAACCCAGGTATGGCAGAAATTAGTGTTATCTAATACTACCAGTTCGTATTGATGCACCTGAATTTATGTCTCTTAAACTGAGCCTCTTCTCCCATTTTCCTTGCCCCTTGGTTATTTTTCACCTGTGCTATTCCAGTTACCACATTTCTGTCCATAGCACTAACAGTTCGACATTGCCACTCAGTTATTCATTTCTGTGAGTTTTATTTTATCCATATAACAAGACTGGCCACATCCCTCCAGTGCTAACAGACTTCTATAGCATCCTGTAAATCTGTCATATCAAGTCTAAACCCCTTAACTTGGCATACGCCTAGTTAGCCCACGCTTAGGAATCTCTTTAAGTCATTCTGCACGTTTTTGTTTTTGTTTTTTTTTTAATTTGGAGGGTAATTGCTTTACAATGTTGTGTTGGGTTTCTGCCATACCACACTGGGAATCAGTCATGAGTGTATATATATCCCCTTCTTCTTGAGCATCCCTCCCTCCTCCCATCCCTACCCCCCAGGTCACACTGAACTCTTAACAATCTGCTCCAGAACTTGTCTCCCTTTCCTCCTGTTTGTCTTCTGCTTATCCATTATGATGCCACCTTCTCTTCTAAAGCTTTTTGGACCCTGGAGGTAAAAGCAGGAGATTCACCAAAGTGTTTCTTCACAATATTTCAGTCATATTTAATTTAGAGGATTCGCTTTTTAATTATTTTATATGCCCATAACCTTTAACATCCTGAGCTCCTTAGAGACGAAGATAATCATGTTCATAGTTGTATCTTTAGGATAAACACAGAATATAGAAGTGAATGTTCTCACTGAAAGTTGATTGCATGAGTGATGAATAAATGAATCCAGGAAGGTCTGGATAAAACATCAACAGAAAAGTATTATTAGAAAACTTTTTGAATGTAGAAAGACAATTCCAAATAGAAGCAGCATAAAATATATACTAAATAATATTCAAAGATTGTCTAGATACTATTTGATACTGAACAATATCTTCCTATCAGTTTATTGAATGGTATCTTTTTATGATAATGGTGCATTAATAGGAAAATATTTTTAATTTTCCTAAACTTCAACCAATGTATAAAATTGTAAAACTACATTTATTCTATAAAGTAGACTGTTTTCATTAATTTAACATAAACATACATGTAGGCCTAGACCCACAGGTCTTACTGTTAAATGTTTGTCATTGTTTTTTCTAACTAGTTATCATCTATTTCTATCTACTCAGACATATGAAATCAGGCCATATGCAAGGAAGACAGTCTCGAGAAAAAGAATGATAATTCATAGTGCTAGAATCCTCTGAAACTTACCTTTGATTTTTAGATTATCGGCCTTAATATGGTGATTAGTGCAAGAAGGCAAGTGAAAGTTTTGTAAGCAAATAAACCTTGTAGGAAATTAAATATTATTGGATGTGTCTAGGTAGATAAGATTATTTTTATAATTCATATTTCATATCAGAGAACTCTATACAACACAGCATAACAATAAGTACTCCATGTCATTTTTTATAACAAGTAATAGTATTTGCATTAAATAGTAAGGTCCCTGCCAAGTGTCTTTGTTAATTGTTGAAATGCTTTACATTCTAATGTGAAAATCACATGTCAGTGTTTATAAAGAAAAAAATAATTTGCTGTTGTAGAGACATTTGAATATCATTATAAAAATTTTCTTTTGTTTTACCTTCATGTGTGAAAACATATATCTCATTTTACCTGTATTTTCTTCTAACTGAGGGCATGACAGTATGTTAGACTATGTATAATTAAAAACTGCAGCTTTTTGTGAAAATTAATTTTTAGATCCAGTACAAGATTACATAAAAATCTAGTCATCCTTTGTACAATTACTTTAAATGATCATTAATTTAATTACCTGTACAAAGAAACCAAGATATGGTCACTGATTTCTGGGAGAAAATAAATTTTGAATATCTTAATTCCAGATTAAATACTGTACTAATTTAAAACTATATTTTCTTCACAACTTTGTTTGCTGATAAAATATTGTTATTACTTCTTTAGTTCTATCAGGCTGTATCATAATTTCCCACTGCCATTCATGTAACAGAGGACAGTATCTTTAAATGATAATTGATAGTTATCTAAAAAATGCTGAATTTTACCCTGTGGATAACTATTTTTTTTCTGTTTAATATGCTTTCCAATCATGGTAATTTCTAGTCAATGCATAGCCATCTAGAAAAATTGAGCATATTTCAGTTCGGTTTCTTGAAAAAGGAAAAAAAAAAGATCTCATGAAAAGTCTATGCTTTTTTTTTTTTCTCTTTCTCTTTATGGTTACACAGTGGCTGGTCTCAAATCAAGTTGTCTAAGAACTAGCTACAAATCATAAGCACTAAAACCATATTTTAAAATCTGAGCAACCACTATTATAGATCAACACATCCCTATAATCCCCTCCAGGACAATCACATAATTTGACAATAGCACTTAAACTTTGAAAATTATGTGAGCATTTTTTACATAACAGATGGTACATGTCCTCACACCTTTTCAATCACTCATAATACAAGACAGGTCTACTCAATTTTTAAAAATACCTTTTGTTATTAATAATTGCCTAAGCCGCTTCTTCCTTTCCTTTTTCAGAATGAAGAACAAATTTTGGTATTTTGAGTTTGGCACATCTGAAACTTTCTCAGCCACCTGCAAGAAGCTACATGAATCTGTAGAAATAGAAGTAAGAAAATGAATTCTCTTTATAATTCTATGAAATGGCTTGAGTGTATTAATTTGTTGTGATAGCCCATGGAAGAAGTTAGAATTTTAGCAATCCACATAGCTTTACCCAGTATTCTAAAATGTCATTTCTGTCACTTATTGAAAATCTAGCACTATCTGAAATACTAATGAAAAGCTAAGTGTGAGTATGCATTGTTTAATACAGCATAAAATAATTGAGAGGTGGAAATAACTGTAGATATCACTGGATACTGTATGGACAGAAAGCTGTAAGATAAAAGAAAGTACTTGAAGGGAAAGAAAAAAGTTGCAGAATACATGGAAAAAACATATTATTTTTAGGTCTCAATATCATATAACTTTTAAAAATACAGTTCACTAAAATTGTACTTACTTTCATGAATAAAGGTTAAAAAATATACTTTTCCATTCCCCATACCCATTCATTAGCTAGGTTTTCTCAGTTCCTGAGGTTGCCATTCCCCATTACATTTGTAGAAAGTGAAAAAGTCAAGAAAGAGAGTGAAGATAGCAAGAAAAGATAGACTTTAAAAAGGTTTGGAGCAAGTATGTCTATCAAAATTAAATACATTGTAGGACTAAAAATTTGGAGACAAGCTATAATAGAAAATGACTTAGATTTATTTAGAGGATTTTAGGGGTTAAAGAAAAAGGAAAAGTTAAATTTTGATAAGTAGTAAAGACAAATGAACAGAATCATGAAACAAGGATGCCTAATGACTAGCTTATGTGAATTGAGAAATATTGGCTTTAACACTTTTCATTTTAAAAAGAAACAACTTGTCAGCTGAGACCTAAATCTTTAGTGGCAACTTTTCAGGTAATAAGTTTGGTAGACAAAAGCAGTTAGGGACCACAGAGAAATATGATCATCTGGCTAGGTTCTTCATTATCTCAGCTTTCTAATTTACTGTTAATAATAATAACAGCAAAAGTGGTACTAATTCAGACTATATCTCTTCGGACTTTTTCTTCGTCATGATTGATAAATAAATCAAAGTATTACAGGTAGAATGGATTGTCATGGTACGGGAAAGGCCCTTCATGACTGAATCAGCTCATAATCCTGAAAAGGATTATTTTCACAAAAGGTCAAGGATTTGGGCTCAACATGGACTTTCTGTGATTGGTATTTGTGATGATAAATGTGTATATATGTTATATATATATATACTTATATAGCTATATGTGCATATAAATTTTTAAAAATTCATTATATAGTAGATCTTAAGTATTTCTGCCCTCAAAAACTGTTGTTTAAAGAAAATCTGTAGCAAAAGGCAAAAATGAAAAAGAAAAAATTGAAGTGTGGCTTTTGGTTGCTGCTGCTGCTCCTGCTAAGTCTTCAGTCGTGTCTGACTCTGTGTGACCCCATAGACGGCAGCCCACCAGGCTCCCCCGTCCCTGGGATTCTTCAGGCAAGAACACTGGAGTGGGTTGCCATTTCCTTCTCCAATGCATGAAAGTGAAAAGCGAAAGTGAAGTCGCTCAGTCGTGTCCGACTCTTAGCAACCCCATGGACTGCAGCCCACCAGGCTCCTCCGTCCATGGGACTTTCCAGGCAAGAGTACTGGAGTGGGGTAACATAGGGTAAATACTGTGAAACCTCTTTCACTTCTCTTTATCTTCGCCTACCACTGAACATAGATTGAACATAGACTGAACATAGATTGAAGAACAAAACTACCTGAGAGAGATACTTCATGCTCATGGTTAGGTAAACTCACTGTGGTAGTGATGTCAGTTCTTCTCAACTTGAACTAAAGATTTAATGCAATCCCCACATTCCAGCACATTATTCTGTGAATATCAGCAAACTGATGCTAAAATTTATCTGGAGAGTCAAAAGACCCGAATAGCCAAAACAGAATTGAAGGAGAACAAAGTTGGAGCACTGACATTATCTGTCTTTAAGACTTACTAGAAAATAATCAAAACAGTGTATGTTGGTGAAAGAACAGACAAAGCAAGGAAACAGATTGTAGAACCCAGAAGTATATTCCCATAAATATAATCACCTGTTCTTTGACAAATGAGGGAAGCCAATACAATGGAGAAGAGAAAGTTTTTAAATAAATAGTGCTGAGATGACTGGAAATCACAGGCAAAAAAAAAAAAAAACACAAAAAAACCCTCTTAACAGGCCTTCACCTTTAATAAAAATCACTGAAAATGGATCACAGAGCTAAATGTAAAACGCAAAATTCTAAAGCTTGAAGATAACATAGGAGGGAATCTAAATGGCATTGGATATAATGATGCCTTTTAGATATAACACCAAAGGCACAAAACAAGAAAGAAAGAATTGATAAGCCAGATTTCATTGAAATGAAACACTTCTGGTTTTTGAAAGACAGTGTCAGGAGAATGAGAAAACAAGTCACAGACTAAGAAATAATATTTGCAAAAGACATATTTGATAAAGAACTTTGTATATTCAAAACATACAGAGAACCCCTACAATTCAACAATAATAAAATAAACCACCCTATTGAAAACTGGGCCAAAGACTTTAACTGATACCTCACCCAAGGAGATACACAGAAGACAAATGAGCAGGTGAAATGACACTCCACATCATATTTCATAAGGAAAATGCAAATTAAAACAATAATGAAATACTGCTCTACAGCTATTAGGATATTGCTAAAACCAAAAGCTGGTGAGGATATGGAGCAATAGGGGGTCTAAATAATTTCTAGTGGGAATGCAAAGTGGTATAGCCACTTTGGAAGAGAGTTTGGAAGTTTCTTACAAAGCTAAACATGCCCTTACCACATGATCCAGGAATCCTACTCTTTAGTACTTACCCAGAGGAGCTGAAAACATATGTACACACAAAAACATGCCTGTGGATGTTAATAACAACTTATTTAATAATTGTCAGAACTTGGAGGCAAATAAGAGGTCCTTTAGCAGATGAACAGAAAAATAAGTTGCGGTATATCCAGACAATAGAATATTATTCAGGGCTGAAAAGCTACCAAACTGAAAAGACATGAAGGAAACATAAATGCATCTTCCTAAGTGAAAGAAGTCATGGTGAAAAAGCTATATGCTGTATAATGCATATGATATTCTGGAAAAAACTATGAAGACAGTAAAAGATCAGATCAGATCAGATCAGTAGCTCAGTCGTGTCCGACCCTTTGCGACCCTATAAATCGCAGCACACCAGGCCTCCCTGTCGATCACCATCTCCCGGAGTTCACCCAGACTCACGTCCATCGAGTCAGTGATGCCATCCAGCCATCTCATCCTCTGTTGTCCCCTTCTCCTCCTGCCCCCAATCCCTCCCAGCATCAGAGTCTTTTCCAATGAGTCAACTCTTTGCATGAGGTGGCCAAAGTACTGGAGTTTCAGCTTTAGCATCATTCCTTCCAAAGAAATCCCAGGGCTGATCTCCAATTGCCAATTAAGGAGGAGGGAGGGAGGAACAGGCAAAGCACAGAAGTTTTTAGGGCAATAAAAATACTCTATGTGATATAATGATGGTGACTACATGTCATTATACATTTTTTCAAAGCCATAGAATTTATACCAAGAGTGAATCCAAATGGAAACTGTAAACTTTAGGTGGTTATGAAGTGTTGAGGTAGGTTCATCAATTGTAACAAATGTACCACTCGAATAGGGGATGATGATAGTGGGAGGAGCTATGCACTTGTAGAAACAGAAGTATACAGGAAATATCTGTACCTTCCCCTCAATTTTGCCATGAACCTTAAATTGCTCTAAAAAGTAAAGTCTTAATTTCCAAAAAGAAAACACATCAATCTATCATACAGTAATATGCTAGTCACAAAGTGAAAAATGTTCAAGGAAGAGTTTATATCATATAGCAAAAGACATGTGATGAAAATAAGTATGGAAAACATTGATTTTAACATTACAAGTGATAAGATTCAGTGATTTTGTTCCACCAAGCTTTACATCTTGAGAACTCTTTAGGTTCGTGTTTCTACATGTCCTCCAAGTCTGGCTTCCCAGCTCTACATTTACTGCCTTATTCTAGCCACCACCACGGTAGCATTTATTAAGTCAGAGCCAGCGCTGTGCACTCCTCATTCTATTGTTGTATATCTTGAAATACTGTTATGATTTGTATGCATTTATCTTACTTCTAAAACTTGGTTTGTGTGTGTGTTTGTGTGTATGGATGGTGATGTAAAATCTGCTTCTCTACTCACTTTTTAATGAATCCAGCCTATCATATTAGCAGAATATACGCCTTTGTACCCTCAAGGTTACTTCCTAATTAAATATAATAAAAACAGCAATTTGGAAATTTGATTCTGCTTGCTCTCGCTTCCTGTTTGGCCTAAAATTATACCAACTATGGTTTGAAAATATATAACAGAATAAAAGCACTTCAGTACAAGAGTACCTCAAGTAATAGATATATATTTTAATGACAGCTTCTTCAAAACAAACCATTTGCTGTGTGACCCTTTATTTCACATCTCTCTTTTATTTAGGAAGCTCTTTTTTTCCCCAAAGAAGGTGAATATTTGGAGTAATGTTAATATCAAGGGGTAATAGGGTGTGCTGCAGTCCATGGGGTTGCAGAGTCGGACACGACTGACTGAACAATAATAGTTGATAATAATAATATTAAGATTTATCAATTATTAAATATACCTCATGCTTGGTGCTAAGCAATGCACATCCATTGCCTGATTTAGTCTTCCCCCAAATCCTTTCATTTAAAGAGATTCTATTGTTTCTCTACCGCAGAGACATATGAGCATTTTTTTCATAATTTAAAAAAAGAATTGTATTGCTTGCTGCCAAAATATTTAAATCTAAGAAAACAAATCAGTTGGAGAATGAATACACACACACACACACACATATTTTTGTTGTTCAGTCACTAAGTCGTGTCTGACTCTGCACCCCAGTGGACTGTAGCATGCCAGGCTTCCCTATCCCTCACTGTCTCTTGGAGTTTGCCCAAATACAGTGAAAGAGATTTAACAAAGGTGAAATTTTTAACTTGAAGAGTTTCTTATCTTCTAACTTCATAACAAAACATAAAGAAATTTAAAAATTAAATTAATAATTTAAATTTACAAGGTAATATATTAAAAGCAACATTTATACTAAACTATCTGGAGCATGGATATGTACCTAACACTCTCATGTCGTCAACTGGGATTGAATCTTACGAAGTTCATGAATTTTTAATTTACTCTTTGTACCGGCAAAGTTCATGAGAGAATAAAATGCCCCATTCTCCAAAGTATTTCAGTCTTTTGGTATTTGGTGAGACTTGGGAGGATGTTATTTTAAGGCCAAAACTTCCATCCTCCAACCCTGAGCTTTGTCTTAATGATTAAGACATAAAACTTAGACATTTCCATAAAACCTAAATGAGTTCAAGAATTAACAAATTGCAAGAAGTGTGTCAGGGACACAAAGTTAATTAGCAGAATTAGAAAGACAAGATTCTGATTGACCAGTAACCCAGAAAGCAAAATTATAAAGGCAGTAGTAAGGCAGATTTTCTGGAGAAGGAAATGGCACCCCACTCCAGTGTTCTTGCCTGGAGAATCCCAGGGACAGGGGAGCCTGCTGGGCTGCCGTCTATGGGGTCGCACAGAGTCGGACACGACTGAAGCGACTTAGCAGCAGCAACAGCAGCAGCAGCAAGGCAGGTTTTCACAGCTTTGTCTATGCCCCATATATCAAAATCATCCTGGATCATATGTCAGCATGTACTTAGAGAACCTGAGCCCAGCCTTCCCCCTGCAAAAGACTATCTTGGAGTGGGAGAAATAAAACTTGCGGATGAATATTCTTTCTTAAACCCTGAATGAGGCATAGATGACGTATATAAAGCTATACATATTTAATGTAGACAACTTGATGAGTTTGGAGAAAAGAAATACTGTGGAATTATCATAATCAAAGCCATTAACATCTCATCACCTCCAAAAGTATCTCCTTGCCCTCTTTCTATATGTGTGCACATGTGTGTGTATGTATGTGTGTGTACACATAACTGATAAGAATAGTCAAAAGATCTTCCCTCGCTTCTAAAGTTACACAGGTGTTGTTTTTGATTTTTTTTTTTTTTTGGGAAATGCAGTTCTAGAAGCAAAAATGAAGGGAAACTGTAAGATGTGGACCTCAACCAAGATGATCATAGGAAACAAAAATTGAATTCATTAAGTCCAAAACAAACAAACAAAAAAATACCTCCTTATTCCAGGAAAAAATAAGAAATTTGGTGTGGGGGGGGGTCAGACAGTGTTACCATTTCATTAAGATAAATATATTTTATATTTTCTTACTGAGGAGGTGAGGAAAAAATGAGACAGGTAAAAGGTAAGCAACAGGTGAAATTTCTATATTTACCTGAAGTTATTTTTAATAGCTTTTAGTGAGAAACTTAATATCCCAACTATAATTTCTGACTTTCACAGAATCTCCTAAAAAGAGAAACATGTAAAATTAAAGTGGCTTTCTGCTAATACTTATGGCTAGTGCTTGATATCTTGAACCCAAAGCACTGTTGTTATTCTCAGCATGCTCAGCAGCTGTGTATGTGCAGGCATGGTACCAGTTTCTCAATATTCCTGTTTCCAGGTATGCGGTGTGCTTCCATCTTCCTCTCCTTTGCCTGCTGTCTCCCATTCCACTGTAAAAAAAAAAAAAAAAACTATGCGATTATCTGTAATCAGCACTTTTATCACCATTACCAGATTACCAGCTAATACTACAATTGCCTAAAAGGCATTCTGAGTCCCTATATTACAGTGTGTTTTGTGGATAATACTTTTAAAATGCATTTCAAAAAACATGGAGCTTAATCACTGGTGAAATACAGAGTACACAGCCTTTAAATATCAGAAGTCCCGTTGAGCCACTTATGTGTATGTGTCTGTTTTAACTTGTAGATTTGCTGCTGTGGTTTTCTGTAAAACGTAATTCTGTGCTATGAATTACCTATAAGTTTGCAGAAACTCTTTTAAAAATCAGGTTTATTTAAGTCATTTTACACCATGCCATTTTAAACAGTGAACAAAGCAATGTTTTACATTTTAGTAAGTAAAATTATGAATAATTTTATCTGACCTGGGCATAGAATTAAAGTCACTATGAAAAAATATTTACAGTTTATCATTAATCATATCTCATCAGATTTGTTGTGCACATTTATTGCTCTTCAAAGTTCTTCACAAGTTTTGAATGCTCATTAACTGAATCTCAAACACTAAAATCACATATAAAAATTTGTCTTTAACACTTCTGTGTAGTATGGTGCATGGTATATTTATAATCTAGGATTAAAATATATTTGAAGAAAAATGTAAACCATTTTCTTTTCTTTTTGGTAAATTTGTCTCTAGAATAAGATCTTCCATTTCAAAACTGAAATGAGTGGACAGTGGCCTGACAACCTTGCACTCTGCAAATGGCTCCTAGAGTACTATATGTTAATAACCTTTCTTCAACATAATAAAAATATTCAGGATTTATTGACTCACTGAGGCTGTTAGCTTTTAAATTCTTTTCCTCTGTAGCTACCTTTTTAAAAATCATAAATCTTCCAAGTGGATGAAAATATTATCTGACACAGTATTATAACTTGTTTATATTTCATAGCCTTCACTTCAGCTTTTATTTCCATGCACTCAAACTGGTATGCCACAACTCCTGGTCTCCATCAGAACCAGCTCTGGAAATTTCCAGACTAATCAACACAGTGTTAAAGCCAACAGACGAAGGTAGCCTGTGGTCAAAAACTAGTGGAAACAAATTATTAATAAATAGGCATTTATGTAAGAACATTGTCCAGTTTTCATAGGAACCTCAGTGTTCTTCATCGGTCCTTCTTCTTTGGGATTTCTTAAGGAGTTTTTCGAGTTTTCAGAGAGCTGCTTACTATTTCCTTAAACCTACACGTGACAAGACTATGGAGAGTGAAAACATGAATAATAGTCTACACTGATGTTTTTAAGTTGTCACATGTGATTCCCTGAGTTCAATTAAAAGCAAACAAAAAAACCTATTTGCAGCATGCTCTCCTTTTCTGCAGATGAACAAAGGAATGCTCCTTCACTAATTCTGAAAGTAACTTGTCACAGTGGGGTTCGGAGGCCTAGTCAAATAATTGTCTTAGCGTACTGCCTGCTGTGTTCAATATTGAGTGAAAATGGAAGCCAGGCCCCAACTCCAGCTTATTTCACAATTCTTCTGTTATTTAAATGATTTTAGTCAGTTTGGGGGAAGCCAGACCTTTATAAATTAACAGCAGGGAAATACCAAAGGTGTCAGATTGCATATTTATCATCTTTTTCGTGTAATACTTAAATATGTATTAAGAAGTGACTGACATAAATTAGGCAGATTTCAGAAGCCACAGGCCGTGGCTTGTAGAGGACCCCCTTCTGCTTGACATTTCATCCTTGTCAAAGATCAAATTATTTTAATTTAGGCTGCAAATTATAAGGAATGAAGACTTCTTTGTGGGAATTCCCTGTGGTAATCTGACTTTTGTTGTTACTGCTGCTTGTCAGTGTGCAAAAGATATAATATGCATGCAAATAAGGTTAAAAAATATGTACTATCTAATTATCCAGCCAGTACATTCCACTTGAAGACGGTGGGGGGCCTGACACACAGTATGTGTTTGATTCATGGAGGCCTGCAGGGTATTTACACAAGATTACTTTTAATTATGAAATTAATATCTGTTTATCTAGAATATATAGCAGTAAGTGAGTGTACACATGAGCAGAATTCTTTAGTAAAAAGAAATCGTCTTAATTTAATATATGAAAAGAAGAGGGAAAAAATCAGTTGTTTCTAAGGCGGAAAAGAAAAGCATCACCCAGATCTTGGTTTCACCCTCGTTGAAACAAATTGAATGAAAACTTGGCACCGTCTCTAGAATTTGTTTCTAGCTCCTCCAAGTAGGCTCAAGATGTGTTGCTTTATTTCACAGTTTTTATATCTTAGTGAACAAGATACAGTGTTAGATTCAGTATGATCAGGAAAATGTGGGAGAAGAGAGGTTTGTGGTTTTTTTCATTGTTTTTTACAATTAACTTTTGTTGTTTTTATAATTTTGGTGGCAGATTATCTCTTCTGAGTTCAAAAATCAATGATTACTATTTGAAAGAAAATGATGAAATTATGTCCACAGTTTTTTCTGTAATAAAAACACAGCAAATAAACAATCCCACTGAAGCTATACTTTAATATGTGAAGTTCATATTCCTAACAATATTTACTTGTAAAGCATAGGGTTACTTACTGGTAAAGCAAGTTAATCTGCTCATATTAACTTCTAACTAAAAATGGCAGAGGAATATCTGGGATATATTTATAAACTACTCCAATGATCGTTTTAGAAAACCCAAAGCAAATGAATAAATAATAATACTTTAAAAATACAGTATGCCTTGTCACTTTCCACCCATATCCATCAGTGGAAATGTATAGAAAATTTGAAAAATAAACAGTGACCATTCTGAATAGCGTTGTCTGGTAGAATGTTTCCTATTTTGCACAGTCAGAAGGGTGAAGGATGTCTTATCACCCAGCAAACAAAAAATCTGGCTGGACTAACTGGTTTCATTTTTCAGTCTTTTGTTACCGCAGTTCCTAGTAATGATAGGATGGGAATTCCTTTTACTGAGGCTGATCTTGGCATTTCCTTTGCTCAGCCTCTCTGCTCCTCCACACTCATCTAAATAGCTGTGCATCTCTCTGCCTTTGACACTGTGCTTGGGACTTAATCTAGTCCAGGGAAATATCCTTGGCCACTTGAGTGTAATTCATCTCTCTTTGAATTACCTTCTCTTTTCGAAAGTCTTTAAGCCACTTCTTTCTCTGCTCCCCAAAAATGAGACCCTGAATTATGAATTCTGTTTCTTAATTTTTCCCCAATAAAACCCTGGAGTGTGTTCTAAATAGGAAGCAGTCATTACAATTTCAGTCTGAAATGTCACCAAGCTTAACAGAGTCAACCTCTGTAATGCATTGGAAATCTGCAGCTCATTATATGTGCAGACACTAAAGTGTGCCTTCCAAAGGTGTTCTGTAAACAAAGATATGTCAATGACTTAATTTGATCATTTTTAAAGACTATTCATGATACCTGGTAAATGTTATTGACTGCTTTATCTTTTATAAAGATTAATTTAGAAAGGATAAGATTATAGATTTAAAAATTCTTACCGAAAGATGAGAAAATGCAAAAGATGAAATCATATTGTTTCTGTTCTTTTCATCTTTCTGATCAGTGTGATGGAGTACAGATTGATTTAATAAACATCTCTCTGGAAGGAATTGCTATTTTGAATATACCCAGCATGCATGGAGGGTCCAATCTTTGGGGAGAGTCTAAGAAAAGACGAAGCCATCGCCGAATAGAGAAAAAAGGGTCTGACAAAAGGACCACGCTCATAGATGCCAAAGAGTTGAAGTTTGCAAGTCAAGGTAAGTTTTCTAACATTTAATTGTTAAGTGGCTTAATAATCAGCTCTTGAAGGCTACTCTAAAATTAAAGAGTTTTCCATTTCCCTATAGCCTGTATATTTATGTGGTTATATTTTTAATGATATTAGATACACAAGTGAGATTGTTATATCATAATAGATTCTAAAAGTCATGTAACTGTCTATTTTTTCATGGACTTTTTCTCTTTATTCTCCTTTTCTGGATATAGTTCTTTACACAGGAAGTAAAATGTATGTGAGTTTTTAGTAGATTATAATATAGGATGTATTATACATTAAATTCTAGAATGTGATCATCTTGGTTAAGATGTTTGAGTTGCTATAACCAGGGCCTAGATTAACACTTTTCCTGAGGTGTGTTGCAAGTTTTATTCTTGGCTTTCTTACATGAAGCTGTTGTCATAAACATCATATATAATGGCATGTTTAAATATCCCATGGTCAGTTTGGATTATCTGCTTCTATTTTTCCAGAAATTTAGTAAAACTTGGAATGCCTGGAAAACAAAAGGTAAAGGGCTAACAAATAGGGTGCAATAGTGATGGATTAATTTTCAGTTCCACTGAAATAGAGTTCACCTTGGGACATGACAACTAATTCTTGTTGATAGATTTTACATAGACACCAAATTGGTGGTATTCTAATAATTGATCATGTCCCAGTTTATGTATCCATACTATTTTTTTAGCCTTCTAGAATCTACCTAAAACCACTGATGGCATTCAGATGGCCAAGAAAACATATTGGCCCAGCCGTGTGTAGCAAAGACAAAATGGGAAGTGGTTACAAACTTATGGGATAAATAAAGTAAATAAAAATTTGTTTTTTTAAATAAAGAAATAAAATGTGAGCATGGTTGATCAGCTTGATGCTGGTGGGAAATAGCTTCATGTTTTGGTGTCTTCAGGTATCTGATTCAAGTTTCAGTAGAGACTTCTGTAATGTGGAATTTGGTGACCATGAAGGTGGAAAAAAACTGACGAGGAAGCAATTAAGTATCCTCTTGAAAGTGTTTATTACAACCTGCCAATAACAGAAAGTTTTTATGCCTATTAAATGCATTGGCGATCCTAAAAAGACAAATCTTATAGAGTTGTGGAATTTAATGCAAGAAAGTGTGTACCAAATTAATTAAAAAGCTTTATATTCAGAATTAATATAACTGCATGAAAACATGGAGAAAAATGGTTTTTGGAGAGATACATAGAAAAAAATGAATCAATTTGTGCTATATGAATTTTAAAATGAGGGGAATTAGGTATAACTATTTATTTCTAGGAGTTGTTGACACTAATAATGTAGATTTCTAAAAAGATTTCTAAAAAATTTCTAAGTTAAAAAATTAGTTCAAGAACCATACTAAGACAAAACCTAAAAATCTCTGCTTCTATCCCTAGGGAAGCAATGAGAACATATAATAATATAATCCACAGAGTTAAAAAAGAAGTTATATATATATGTGTGTGTGTATATATATAATATGTATGTAATAATTTCTACATTTATTTTTTCTGTTTGATCGCTATATGTTAATACTTGGCATGTCCTTTGTATGTAGATATTTCAGGTGTGTATCTGAATTGATTCTCAGTGCTCAGCTGCCAACTATGTTTACCCAATGAGATGTTGTTAAAGTTTGTAAAATTCATGGCTGTGCTCCACCAGGATAAGTGTCTGTAGACTCACTATGGATCTAGCATCCCAGGTGGCGCTAGTGGTAATGAACGTGCCTATCAATGCAGGGGACATAAGAGTCATGGATTGATCCCTGGGTCAGGAAGATCCCCTGGAGTAGGAATGGCAACCGACTCCAGGATTCTTGCCTGGAAAATCCATGGGTAGAGGAACGTGGTGGGCTATAGTCCATGTGGTTGCAAAGAGTCAGACACAACTAAAGTGACTTAGCACACACTCATGACCTCATTCATTCCCCTTGGTATGCTGAGGAATACACATTTGGTGTGAAGAACAGACAGATCAGCCAGAAGTATAGACTGTCAGTGCCTATAACTCTAGAAAAAGGTCTCTCTTCCCATCCTATCTTCTTGCTTTGTACTATGAAACTGTTGGTTTCAAGTTTCCATAATCTTGGGAAAGAAAGAAGTGAGAAACTACAGAGTTTGTGACTTAAGGATGCATTTTTCTCAGTACAAGTGAGTGAAGTTGCTCAGTTGTATATGACTCTTTGCAACCCCATGGACTGTAACCTACCAGGCTCCTCCGTCGATGGGATTTCCCAGGCAAGAATACTGGAGTGGGTTGCCATTTCCTTCTCCAGGAGATCTCCTGACACAGGGATTGAACCCAGGTCTCCCACATTGTAGGCAGACGCTTTACCATCTGAGCCACCAGGGCGTACAAAGATCAGGAAAAACATCAGAAATCAGAGTTTTCAAAAGTTGTATTAGTACAAAAGCATGCTTTATAATGGATTTGGCTAAACTGTTTTTCTACTCTCTGTACCAAATGTGCTTGTAAGTTTGGATTAATTTTACTTCAAGATCAGTATGCTTGCTCAGTCACTCAGTCATGTCCAACTGTTCATGACTCCATGGACTGTAGCCCACCAGGTTCCTCTGTCTGTGGAATTTTCCATGCAAGAATACTAGAGCAGGTTAATGCTTAAAATTACCTTATCAGCTGAATATTTTTGTAAAGATTTCTATATTAACCAGTCTTTTCTTTTATTAATTTTATCAAGATTTTTTCATTTTGATATGTTTCACAACAGAATAGTTAAGAATATCTCAAAATGTTTCTAAGTTTTGATTTCACATTCATTCTATCAATTCTTAAATGTTATACTTAATTATCAGCAATGAAAGAAACTTACTACTTAAAATATCTGCATGTATCCCTCTTTGAAATGGTAATTGTTTCTATCATTTGATCTTGTTTTCAATTTCTTGATGCCAAAATAATAAATAGTATTAAAGGTCAATCAGTATTTTAAATCTAACTGTATTTTCAAATTTACATAAAAGAACAGGTATTGTCTGTAGAATGAAATACAGAGAATATAATTCTAGTCCAACAAGTTTTCTTATTTAACCTAGGTTCAAATTAATAATTTCACTCTTAGAAAGATAGAATTAAATAAATTAAATAGGTTAATAATTTAAATGTCTTCTTTTTAAGATGCACTTCTTTAAATATTAACTAGCAACTTTCTGATATGGCTCTGTAAAAGATTTGAAGTTTAAACTAAATTTTTGCTGTATTAAAATGTAAGTTTGTTGCCATAAACTTTAGGAAGTTTTGGTGGTTGGGAGGTGGGAGAGCATATCTAACTTGATTCTTGAAATAAAGAATGTTTAATTCTTTAGTGGAAAGATTTAAATTAAGAAAAAAATTTGCAAGTTTGTTTTAATTTTTTAATGTCATAAATATAAGGTACAAGATCAGGTTTGGAGCATGACATACTCATTTATACTTTGCCCTACATGATCTGCAACTCCTACACAATTTATTTGCTTGCAATCTTTGAAGACACTGAGAGTATCAGATCAGAGTATCTTCACTTAATAAATTCACTTGTTGGAAACTTTATGGTTGATTTAATTCGAGTTGATCAAAATTATAAGTAATTAATTTAATTATATTATTGTTCTAGTAAAATATTCTAGAACAGTTGGATGCAATTCTGAAACATTTTTGTACATTTATCTAATTCAGACATTTTCTTTGTGCATTGGTCTTTTTGTTTTATTTTTGTTGTCTGCTTTCTTTTACTTCTTTAGGAAATACAAATGTGTGTATCATATATTGACAGCATGGTCTTTAAGCAAATTTGTGAAATCATTAAATTTGATATTCAGTGCCCTTAGCCTTAATAGTCTTTCCCATTTCTTTCAGTTGCTAAGTAAATATTCTTCTCCACTTCTTCTGCATTAAATCCGAGCATCAGAAAGATATCTAATAAATTCCTTCACATTAATATATAAATGACTGCCCATGAATGTAGAGGTATTTGCATTTTAAGAGAAGCAAAGGCCTTCAGCTAAACCATTATTTTTCATACTGTGTTCCATTGAGCTATAACTGTAGTTCTTGTTTATAATTCATTTCTGTCATATTTTGAAACAACAGCAGAAAACCTATAACAAAACCCTGTAAAGTGCATTCTATAGAAACATTTTGTCATATTGACTATTCTTAAATCATCAAATTGTGTTACTACACAAAGCAGCTTCCTTTCTTCCTCCTGTTCCACCTCCTCTTCCCAGTGGCTGGATTGATCTGTAGATAGATGGAGAACATGATGGTTATTTCTTTCTACACACATGTTTGTAAACATATACATGTCTAAATGAGTAAATAGATAAATGTGACATTAATTGGAAAGTTCTAGCTGTGCAATGGTCATTTTAATATACATCATTGTATATTTAATGAGGAAAATTGTACAAATGGGTACATTACCACCACAGTGTATGTGAATCACAACTAAAAGGCCAGCAAGCTCAGGTACTTTTGCTTGGCACAAGCAATAAACAGAGCTTAACAATCAAAGGAAATGAAAACAAGGTGGTGATAATAATGTAATTAATACTTTTAATGAAAATGGAAGTCACTTGGAAAAGTTTTTGCGTTATAGGAAATTGCATTAGTTAACTGTCTCCGCCAAATAAGAAGTTTGTACTACAATGGAGTTTTAACAGAGATTTATGATACAAACATGCTCACAACTTCTGCTAAAGAGACAACGATGAAACTGAAACAGTTTCAGATAATGTGTAGAAATAAGACAAATTTGACTAATTGAAACTTTGAGTTAACATCTGAAGCATGCAGCAAGTAAATTTTATTGACAAAGTTGAAAAACTATACTAAAAGGATACTTGTAAAAATTATTTTTTAACATCAAGGACCTCTCAAGTAATGTAAGCAGTTTTTACATATTCTAATGGTTTTAAGCTTTGAAGATAAAAGTCTAACTATACCATTTTCCAGTAAGGAATGCAGAATGGTGCAAGACTGTCAAGTGAGAGGTACAAAGTTCATGTCATTTACAATTACGTATCTGTCTTGATCAGGATTGGAGAAGGCAATGGCACCCCATTCCAGTACTTTTGTCTGGAAAATCCCATGGACGGAGGAGCCTGGTGGGCTGCAGTCCATGGGGTCGCTGAGTGTCGGACACAACAGAGCGACTTCACTTTCACTTTTCACTTTCATGCACTGGAGAAGGAAATGGCAACCCACTCCAGTGTTCTTGCCTGGAGAATCCCAGGGACGGGGGAGCCTGGTGAGCTGCCATCTATGGGGTCGTACGGAGTCGGACATGACTGAAGTGACTTAGCAGCAGCAGCAGCTTGATCAGAATATCATACGACGTCATACAACAACAACAAAAGAACTCCAGAAATCAATAAAAAATAGGCTGCCTATAACGCTGCAGCTGCCCTCCTCATAATAACTCCATTATTCCCATAGAGTGACTATATCACAGGTGTTAGCAATTTGAACCTCTGAAATATATTTGCAGACATAAAATTCTAATTTTATTTTTAATTTACTGGTCTTAAAAATACTGCTTCATTTAAAAAAAAAAAAAAGGTTGACTGCTTTAAAAAGTTTGAAAACCAGTGAGCAAAAGTAATTACATTCAAGCCGTAGAATTTCAAACATTTGCCAAAAGCTAAGGGAGGTACTGTCAGGAGCAGCTGGACTTCCTGCTTGAAACCTCATTAACTAGGTGACTGTCTACCCCAGATATGGATACAGATAGAAAAGTTTATTTTAAAAGCTAATTAACGTACGATATTGTCAATAAAATCTTCAATGTTTTCATTCCCATTTGCCAATGCTAATTCTTTTCTTTGGGCCAAATTTCTCAGGGTAGCATATACTCCACTGAAGGAAAACTGAGCTGTACTCAGATGAATATTTTAAAGTGTGATAGTTTTTATATGTACAGTGGCTGCTGTTTTCTTTTTGGTAAGGGGTACTTTTTTCTTAATTTGTAATTTTAAATAATTTCATTTTTGAAATAAGTTCATTTAATTAAAATAGTGCTGTGCTAAGTTGCTTCAGTAACGTCCAACTCTTTGCAACCCTCTGGACTGTAACCTGCCAGGCTCCTCTGTCCATGGGATTCTCCAGGCAAGAATACTGCAGTGGGTTGCCGTGACTTCCTCCAGGGCATCTTCCTGGCCCAGGGTTTGAACCCACGTCTTCTGCGGCTCTAGTGTTAGAGGCGGATTCTTTACCACTGAGCCAAAACTAAAAAATAATAGAGGAAGTATGTGGATATGGAAAAAACTGATGGTGGGACCAGAAAGACTAAAGTGTAGAAAACTTCATGAAGGCTAATATTACAGATTCCAGCACTTTATTTTATTTGCATAACCCCACTTTTGTATACTTAGTGTAAACATATTTTTTTATTCTTCATTATCTCGTATGAAATTTACTATGTATAAGTTCCCCCCAAATAAGCTTACACTGCACATACCCCTACCCCACCTTATTTGATGTCTGTACTCTGTACTGGGGAGACTAAAACCCTCATTCTTTTTAGGAGCTAGAGGGTAAAACTGTGTATGTGATTAACTGTCATGGACTCTCTATATCAAATGACTTTATCTATTTTTTTGAAAACTCTGAAGAAGTAGAAAGGAAAAAAAGGTCAGTCCAAGCCGAACTTATTGAAGAAAACAAATGAGTTGAGATCTGTGACAGCTTGGCTAAAGTTGAATTTTGTTTCTGAAAATAAATAAGGTTATTGGCTTCAAGGTCTTTATCATTAAAATGGGGATTGTGAGTTCTCGAAGAGTTGGGATTAACCTATGTGTGCTGTTACTGTTTTGCCTAGAAAACTGCACAAAGGATATTTAAATAATAAGAATCGAACGCTTCCTACTCCTTGTAAAAGTTACAATTACCTTTTGTAACTTTGGAGAAGGGAATGGCAACTCACTCCAGTATTCTTGCCTGGAGAATCCCATGGATAGACGAGCCTGGCGGGCTACAGTCCATAGGGTTGCAAAGAGTTGGACACGACTGAGCAACTAACCCACACCTGAAATTTGATAAAAATGGACATTTGTCATGCATTATACATTTTATAGACATTTCTATGGGTTATGTAGGGTAATTTAGAAGGCATTTTTTTTAAGTTGTCTAAATATAACTGCAACATTCATTTTAGAACTGTAGATGATGAATTTGGCATTCAAACACCAGCAAGTAGAACAATTTCCAGGCATTTAAATTCAGTGATTAAATCAATTACATTTAGAAGCAAAAAAAGGATTTCATGTTGCATTATTATACCTCGATGTTAAAATTGCTGAAAAAAGATCATGGCATTTGAGATGTTGCATTTTACAGAGATATATGCGTATACCAATACCATGACAATTTCATTAGTTTAAAATAGATAAATCCACACATTTGCTGTCTAGTAACCTTTAAGGAGATGTCTCAAGTTGAGTTTCTAATTGTATGTTTTTAAACTGCCTCCTTTGAAAATTTCTAGCAATGGATAATGCAAGTAATAGCAAGTACTTAATAAAGCCATCTAAATATCAAAATTTCTGTTTGCCATTTGAAAATTACATCATAGGCCTGGATATATTAATGTGATAGGTCTCTCTCCTTTTTTTAGTTTTATTTTTTACAAAAGGCATGAATTTAAAATTTATAAACAACTATAAAAAGAAGTTATAAAATACAAAACATTTCTTATGTATAAAAATATATTTTCAAAATATAAGATCATCTGCTCTTATATTTGGCCTTTCAGTTCAGTTCAGTTGCTCAGTTGTGTCCGACTCTTTGTGACCCCATGGACTGCAACACTCCAGGCCTCCCTGTCCATCACCAACTCCTAGAGTCTACTCAAACTCATGTCCATCAAGTCGGTGATGCTATCCAGCCATCTCATCCTGTGCCATCTCCTACTGTCCCCTTCTCCTCTCACCTTCAATCTTTCCCAGCATCAGGGTCTTTTCAAATGAGTCAGTTCTTCGCATCGGGTGGCCAAAGTATTGGAGTTTCAGTTTCAACATCAGTCCTTCCAATGAATATTCATGATTGATCTCCTTTAGGATGGACTGGTTGGATCTCCTTGCAGTCCAAGGGACTCTCAAGAGTCTTCTCCAACACCACAGTTCAAAAGCAACAATTCTTTGGCGCTCAGCTTTCTTTATAATCCAACTCTCACATTCATGCATGACTACTGGAAAAACCATAGCTTTGACTAGATGGACCTTTGTTGGCAAAGTAACGTCTCTGTTTTTTAATATGCTGTCTAGGTTGGTCATAACTTCCCTAGCTGTCCTATAAAATCATGCATATATTGAAGAAGTATTTATGAAAGTCCTGTTTGTCATGACACTATAAAAACTTAAAATATCAATCTTTAGAAAATTATTTTATTTATTATGGAGCTATATGAAATACCATTTTGTGACTAGGATTATTGCCCTATACCCCATGTTCAATAGTCAAAGTTTCAAAATCTGACAGACAGTATAATTATAGAAATAAAATCTGACATGCAGTACAAATCTTGAATTTATTATAGTGAAATCAGTAAGGCTACAAAATTATTTTGGACATAATACAGTATAAGTTATCATTTAAACAGAAATGTGGTGTTTTCTTATACATATTAATGATATCATTGAAATTAAAGGTTTATTCCTGAAAACAAATTGAAATTAGGAAAATGAAGAAAATCCAAAGAACAGGTAGATAGGAATTGTAGAACAAGGGGCCATTTGCTTTCACCTAACAAATCTAGGAAATTTGAAAAAAAAATGAGGTTTTAGTAATGGTTGCGTTTTGAAAAATATGTGATTTGGCAATTGATGCAAGGGAAAAGGGAAAGGAATTTGTTTACTTGGAGTTTTAAATGAAGGTTCAGCTGTTACCTTCTCTGTCTTCTGAGGCAAAGTATCTTCTTCATTTCAAATTGCTAATGCTATTCCCAGACTCTTCTGTGTTTCTGACTATTATTTCTGTATTTCTAACTATTTTCTAACTAAAATTCAACTTCTGAGTTTAATTTTAAATTCAGAGAAAGATGGAAAATATAAATGCTTTAACAGGTCATTTTCTCCACAATGCTGATGTCTGATATTAGGGATAAGACAACCATCTTACTTGTTTCTGTGACATAGCATAGAATCATGAGTTTTTTTAAAATAATGCCAAGTTATTTACTCAGGCTAAAACTGCAGTATAAATTTTAATCTATTTAACCTGTGCATGGTAGAAATACAAAGCATATTTCCAAGTTAAATAAATACTGGCTGATTATGTAAGTCTTGACTCGTTAACACTGGTAGAGTATGCTTTCAAACAGTAGTCACATAAAGTTTCCCAATATGAGGCCATTCATAGAAGTGTCCTAAATATAAAGCAAATATATACAAATAACTTTGTCATTTGAGGATGATGGTTTGACACTCAGCTAATAGGGAAGTTAAAATAGCTTTCCTATAATCAGTACTGGAGTGGGTTGCCGCTCCAGTGTTCTTGCCTAGAGAATCCCAGGGACGGGGGAGCCTGGTGGGCTGCCATCTATGAGGTCGCACAGAGTCGGACACGACTGAAGGGACTTAGCAGCAGCAGCAGCAGATAAATTTTCAGGCTTTCTGGGACATAACTTTGAAGAGATGGTGAAATAGAATGGGAAGCTAAAGAGGAGAGACAATCTTTTCATATTAGCAGCACACACAGAGCTTTTAAAGTTGATTAGAACAGCTTACCAATATATTATTTTCATCTTGAGTTCGTGTGCTATTGGTGGTGGTGTTGTGTTGGCTAATCAGTACATATAAAAATGGTTTCATATGTCCTGATTATAGGAGAATTTTTTTTTAACAGTAAACACAAAAGAACTATCAAAAAGACATGAAATCAGTTACATAAATTCTTAAATATGAGTCATGGTTCCATTTTTTTTTTCTATTTGTATTAAACACCATATTTTCTTTTCCATCGAGAGAAAATAACCAAGAAAACATATAATCTTATTGATAATGAAGCTTTAATTATACCATCTTTTGAAGTGATATTATGTCTAATGATTTCATGTCATGATAGAGACATTGAACTTTTTATTTTACCCCTCTTTATTTATAAGTGTTTTATATTTGATTACCTTAATGGATATAATGCAAACGCCAGTCTGGCTCCTGATGTTCCTTACAGACAGTTGTCTTAACTACCAAAGTGTTCCAGGGTCAGGGTAGGATCTAGCAGAGAGCAAAGAGACTTGTTCCTTGAAAGAATCAAATCTCACCATAAGTAATTATCTTTAGCCTGTATGTACCTTTAACCAAAATAACTAACCACTGCCATGAATTTTACTTTTTACAAATACATGATAGAGCTAGTTAGCATAGAAATGGTAATTTCTTGGACAATATCCAGCCAACTGTGTTTTTGTGGAAATTGATGGAGATTCATATAGATCACAATTCCTTCCATACTGAATAATTATTCTCCTGGTTAAATAAAAACAGTCATATTATTCTTCCTTGGACAAATTATAGATTTATAACTTGGGTGCAGGTGGTGTCTGTTTGAGGCATTGTCTATTGGCTGGTGTACAGTACAGCTATTAATCAGAGTAAATTAAAAATTGAGGCCTGAATGTTGTAAAGTGACAGTCACTTGAAAAAAGACTAAAAACATCTATGGATAAACATAACTAATTTAAATGAGCCCACAAGCGGCTTTTTTGAGAAAGTTCAATTGCTGCACTGTTATTCTAATTATCCCATAATATGGTATAAAATAACAACCTCACTTTATCCTTATATTTATAAAGCTGTTCCCATTATCATTATATTTTACCTGTTCAAGTTCTGAAAATTGCCACTCGTTGAGAGGTTCATTAAGAGAATAATTATATCTCACAGATTGGCAGAAAGAAAATGTATCTTTGAACAATTCCATTTCCCTGAACAGTTCGTTTCAAGGTGGAAGACAAGTCTATTAAGTATCTTCTACCCTTTTTAAACATGTCAAAGCTAACCATTAATACTGAAATTAGTAATTTGGTTCTGATTTAATGAAGGAATCAGCTGCTATTTGAAATGAACTCAATTTCTATGAATGAAACAAACATTTTTAATGTTGAATAGCAAAAAGTATTTAAGAATCTTTTTTATGTACAGTGATTTAACCTATCTCTCTTCTGATAGTTAAAGCCCTTAGCATATAGTCTTCTTCACTACAGATGCTTGAGAATATTTACTTCATCCAAATATTATATCATACTATTTTCTTACTAAATAAATGTCATTCACATTTTAAGAGTATCTTTTTAGAAAAATAATGAGTAGAATGTTAACCAATATCAAAGAACTTTCTGTTTTTAAACTGACTGCAAGGAAGCTGCATAGAATCTGTGACTAAATGTCTTTTCAAAAGTAAAAGGAAATTCATGTGCACAAAAATGTGACTTCAATAGAAAATAGGTCTAATACATAGCACCTCATATTTAAACATGTTGGTACTGTGAAATAAGCTACCCATGGTCACATGCAAGCAAATGCTTTAAATCAACATAAATCTGTATGGTAAGTAACTGGACAGTAATAAAATAATATATCAATCACTGATGATTTTGCCAAGCCTTCTATACTTGATGATAAACACTTTCTTCCTGGAGTTCGTATATTGTAGTCTTTTCTTAACATCGTCCAGCCCAGATTGCTAAAACTGTAGTACAGGATATCATATTCAGTGAGCTTAGTGGGAAGCAGAGAGTCTGTGCATCTTTTATTCAGTATAAAAATATAAAAGATGCTATTTGATTTTTTAAAGACAGTAATTGTATCAAATATAAATAGCAATTTTAAACATGTGTAGGATCTGAAGAACTCCCAGAGCTGTGAAATGAAATAATCTGTGTGTCTCATTTTATGTGTATGCAACTAAAACATGCTGATATATTAACAATGCTACTTGGAGTCAAAGTTTGAATATGAGATATTGTGCATTTTTTGTAGTTAGGTGTTATTTTTATAATTCTTCATTATATATTTTCTGTCCTTTTTTATTAATGAAACCTGTTTCTTCTGAAGGGATTATATAGGTCTTCATCTCTTTTTTATAAGATAGATTATTTTTAGATTTCTTTTTTGTTTCATTTTTTAATTTGTGCTATTTAGCTTCTGAATATTTTATATATGTTACATTTGTAAACATTTCATCCAATATTCATACAAAAGTTAGGAATTAACAAGAGATTATGATAGGTATTTTGATTCTTGAAGAAGGGAATGAATATCCTGTTTATGGTAGATATCGTAATTTAACTTCCATTGAAAGCCAAGAAATCAAAGTTATCGAAAATAGCAGGCAAAAAATGAAGTAAATGTGTTAATTTAGGCTTAAAAATTGAATTAAAATTTTTATAAATCTGACATTTTAAATACCTTTGGTAGACTTCATAGAAGAGTGTATTAAGTGAGTACACAAATAAAATGCCTTAATCGTGTATATGCTGGGACAGAGTTTGTATGCGTGTGTGCCTTTGTAGGTAGACATATATGTTGATGGTTTATGGGGTAAGACATATGGACATGCAGGTATCCCAATGATGCATGGAAGTGAATCACTTGAACACAATTTATTTTGGAAGTTCCAATCAGAAAGAAAAGCAGGGGAAACAAAGCATTGCTTTAAGAAAGGAAGGGAAATTTTATTTTTGTTTTAATAGCAATAGAAAGAGCATGATAGAACAAAGCATTCTCTAAAATACAAATCATGATCCCATTATTCCAAGGGAAAAAGAGATGAAAATAGGTAGAAGGGAATTCTTTATTCTGTATTCCTTTCCTTTTTTCCCCACTTTATGCTATCCTTTGGGAATAATGCTGTCTTCAGATTCCCGTACTCTTCTATCTTCAGACGAGCAAGCCCATCCCAGAGTGACCCTGTAACAGTAGCCGAACACTCTTGATCTGAACCCTCTTGATCAATCCTTGCAGTACGTTTACACCTACTTATGAATCAGAAGACAGTAGTTTCTGAAGGTCTATAGGAAAATTGTGTCGACTTAAAAAAAACGAACAACATGCAAGTTGAAAGTTAAGTTTTACTGGGGGCAAAATGAAGATTATAGCTGAGGAGACAGCACTTAGATAGCACTGAGAAGCTGCTCCGAAGAGGTGGGGGGAAAGACAGTATTTATGTGATTTTGGTGAAGGGAGAGTACATGCAGTCAATCCCATGTTTTTCCAGAAGGATTCTACTAGTCTCCTGAAGATTTCTGCTAGTCACGGGAAACAATCATTACTGTGAAGGATTTTAGTGCTTTTCTAGATGTGAGGAGATACAAAAATTGGGCTCATAAAATTGGCTCCCCTAAATACCTAACTATCTGAAAACCTGTTCTGACAGTTCTTCAGAGCACAGAGTGCCTCGTTGCTGCTCTCCACCCTGAACTCCCTTCAGGGGGTGTTAAAAATCAGCAGCTGCAGGGGCACATGATTTAATCCTTGCAGAGGTAGATGGCAAGTGCCAATTTATAGCTGACATTGTTTACCAATGCAGCATTGACATTCCTTTCTTTCATTTTTAAAGTTGAACTATAATTGAACGTATAACGTTGTATAAGTTTAAGCTGTACAACTTTGTTGATCTGATGCATTTATATTTTGCAATGTGATCACCGCCATAGTGTTAGCTAAACCTCTATCATGTCACGTAATTATTATTTCTGTTTGTGTTGAGAATAACTAAGATCTAGTTTCTTGGCAACTCTGAAGTTTATAGTACAGTGTTGTTGACTATACTGTATTCACTTTTTTATTTTTTGATTATATGCCTTCTCATGATGTGTGTGATAAAAAGAAGTTTATATTCCATGGCAAGGAAAAAAAATGAGCAAAATAATATCACACCAATTGTTTGTCTTAAACAAAATCCTCATGCCAATCCAGGCTGACTTCTTCCTACTATCTTTTCAAATCAACAGCCCCTGAGGGGAAAGACTTTTGACCTGGACATTATAGGTCAGTGAATTTCTTAGAGATAGACTTTAGTTTTTGATTTTCTGGACTGTAAGAATATAGCAATAATAAGTTATTTATGGAAAAGAGAAAGAAATCTGTGACCTCAGACCAATTGTTAACTTGGCAAGTCTGTTTTCTAACCTGTATATAAATGAAAATAATCCTTTATGATGTTTTCACCTTACAGAGTGATTTGTACATATTAACACATTTCAAATAATTTACTATAGAAACGTAAGGTGCATATTTGATCAACTTAAGGATATGGACAAAGCTATCACCCTAGAGTGTATGAAGCATTTGTGTGTTTGGCCCACATTTATGAGAGAGGAGGCAAAGATTAAGCAGTCATTCTCCATCCATGGAAAATTTAGCCTTTCTAAGAATTAATCCTCATTCTTCAGAATTATAAAAATAAATAGGATTCTTACTTCACATTATGAATTATATTTCTTTTCCTGAGAAACTGTTTTATGGTTAAATAGTAGAATTCTCAATGCTTGAAATCTTTAAATGAGATCTGACACGGAAATAAGTACTGATCTACCATTGAAGTAAAACAATTATTAATCATCCTTTCCCAAGAAAATGGAAATTCCTTTTAAAATATTTGTGCCAACCAAAGTTGATTAAAATTCAGTTCACTCTTTCCAGGTGTTGGGATGATAGAAATATTTTGTTTATGCTGGTTAGTTTCTTGGAGTCTCATCTGCTCATTCATTCCTCTCTTCTTCATGGTGAATTGTGGAAAATGTTTCCTTTCTGCACTCCCTTTGATTGCACACCTTCCGTTTTTCTTTCTCACAAAAGTCTTAGGATTGTGGTGGCCATAGTACTGATTCTTTGGGAGCCAGATAAGCAAATTGCCCACCAAGTTGCTTTGCCCATCAGTTCAGATTGTACCTGCTGCTCTTAAAATTTGGTTTCCCCTCCTGGCAGCATTACTGGTGATTCATAGAGATGTTTGTTTATAAGTGAAAGTGAAAATCGCTCAATCATGTCCAGCTCTTTGTGACCCCATGAACTGTACAGTCTGTGGAATTCTCTAGGCCAGAATAGTGGAGTGGGTAGCCTTTCCCTTCTTCAGGGGATCTTCCCAACCCAGGGATCGAACCCAGGTCTCCAGCATTGCAAGCAGATTCTTTACCAGCTGAGCCACAAGGGAAGCCCAGGAACACTGGAGTGGGTAGACTATTCCTTCTCCAGCAGATCTTCCCAACCCAGGAACTGACCCTGCAATCAGGGTCTCCTGCATTGCAGGCGGATTCTTTACCAACTGAGCTACCAGGGAATCCCTCGCTTAAGTAAGCTGTAATGGAAAGGACAAGCTGCATAACAAATTACTGACTTTGTGAGGTGCTGTCTGCTGGAGTGAACATAAATTTTAGGAGAGGGCAAGGGGCAGGTAATAGGAGCTAGCTAAGCTGCAAGGAGATCCAACCAGTCCATTCTGAGGGAGATAAGCCCTGGGATTTCTTTGGAAGGAGTTATGCTAAAGCTGAAACTCCAGTACTTTGGCCACCTCATGCAAAGAGTTGACTCATTGGAAAAGACTCTGATGCTGAGAGGGATTAGGGGCTGGAGGAGAAGGGGCCGACAGAGGATGAGATGGCTGGATGGCATCACTGACTCGATGGACGTGAGTCTGAGTGAACTCCGGGAGTTGGTGATGGACAGGGAGGCCTGGCGTGCTGCAATTCATGGGGTCGCAAAGAGTCGGACACGACAGAGCGACTGAACTGAACTGAACTGAAGCTGCAAAAATCTTTTCAAATTGGTACTGACTGTGTGCCAGTTGATGTGCCAATATCGGTCAGCAAGATTTATGGCCCTTCAATATAGACTTAACATAGAATTGAAGAACCTAGGGAAAACCACTAGACCATTCAGGTATGACCTAAATCAAATCCCGTATGATTATACAGTGGAAGTTGGAAATAGATTTAAGGGCCTAGATCTGAGAGATAGAGTGCTTGATGAACTATGGAATGAGGTTTGTGACATTGTACAGGAGACAGGGATCAAGACCATCCCCATGGAAAACAAATGCAAAAAAGCAAAATGGCTGTCTGGGGAGGCCTTACAAATAGCTGTGAAAAGAAGGGAAGTGAAAACCAAAGGAGAAAAGGAAAAATATAAGCATCTGAATGCAGGGATCCAAAGAATAGCAAGAAGAGATAAGAAAGCCTTCCTCAGAGATCAATGCAAAGAAATAGAGAAAAATAACAGAATGGCAAAGACTAGAGATCTCTTCAAGAAAATTAGAGATACAAGGGAACATTTCATGCAAAGATGGGCTTGATAAAGGACAGAAATGGTATGGACCTAACGGAAGCACAAGATATTAAGAAGAGGTGGCAAGAATACACAGAAGAACTGTACAAAAAGATCTTCACAACCCAGATAATCATGATGGTGTGATCACTGACCTAGAGCCAGACATCCTGGAATGTGAAGTCAAGTGGGCCTTAGAAAGCATCATTACAAAAAAAGTTAGTGGAGGTGATGGAATTCCAGTTGAGCTATTTAAAATCCTGAAAGATGATGCTGTGAAAGTGCTGCACTCAATATGCCAGCAAATTTGGAAAACTCAGCAGTGGCCACAGGACTGGAAAAGGTCAGTCTTCATTCCAATCCCAAAGAAAGGCTATGCCAAAGAATGCTCAAACTACTGCACAATTACACTCATCTCACACGCTAGTAAAGTAATGCTCAAAATTCTCCAAGCCAGGTTTCAGCAATATGTGAACCATGAATTTCCAGATGTTCAAGCTGGTTTTAGAAAAGGCAGAGGAACCAGAGATCAAATTGCCAACATCTGCTGGATCATGGAAAAAGCAAGAGAGTTCCAGAAAAACATCTGTTTCTGTTTTATTGACTATGCCAAAGCCTTTGACTGTGTGGATCACAATAAACTGTGGAAAATTCTGAAAGAGATGGGAATACCAGACCACCTGACCTGCCTCTTGAGAAATATGTATGCAGGTCAGGAAGCAACAGTTAGAACTGGACATGGAACAACAGACTGGTTCCAAATAGGAAAAGGAGTACGTCAAGGCTGTATATTGTCACCCTGTTTATTTAACTTATATGCAGAGTACATCATGAAAAACGCTGGACTGGAAGAAACACAAGCTGGAATCAAATTTGCCGGGAGAAATATCAATAACCTCAGATATGCAGATGACACCACCCTTATGGCAGAAAGTGAAGAGGAACTAAAAAGGCTCTTGATGAAAGTGAAAGAGGAGAGTGAAAAAGTTGGCTTAAAGCTCAACATTCAGAAAACAAAGATCATGGCATCTGGTCCCATCACTTCATGGGAAATAGATGAGGAAACAGTGGAAACAGTGTCAGCCTTTATTTTTGGGGCTCCAAAATCACTATAGATGGTGACTGCAGCCATGAAATTAAAAGACGCTTACTTCTTGGAAGGAAAGTTATGACCAACCTAGATAGCATATTGAAAGCACAGACATTACTTTGCCAACAAAGGTCCGTCTAGTCAAGGCTATTGTTTTTCCTGTGATCATGTATGGATGTGAGAGTTGGACTGTGAAGAAGTCTGAGCACCAAAGAATTGATGCTTTTGAACTGTGGTGTTGGAAGACTCTTGAGAGTCCCTTGGACTGCAAGGAGATCCAACCAGTCCATTCTGAAGGAGATCAGCCCTGGGATTTCTTTGGAAGGAATGATGCTAAAGCTGAAACTCCAGTACTTTGGCCACCTCATGCGAAGAACTGACTCATTGGAAAAGACTCTGATGCTGGGAGGGATTGGGGGCAGGAGGAGAAGGGGACGACAGAGGATGAGATGGCTGGATGGCATCACTGACTCGATGGACGTGAGTCTGAGTGAACTCCGGGAGTTGGTGATGGACTGGGAGGCCTGGCGTGCTGCGATTCATGGGGTCACGAAGAGTCGGACATGACTGAACGACTGAACTGGACTGAACTGAACATAGACTTGGTAAGAAAAGGAAAGTCGGAGTTTTCTAACTTGTTCACAGCCTCCTGCTTTGGAACAGCTCCTTCTAGGCAGCAGGCTTGCAGTGTCATTACAGGTCACTCCCAGTTCTCAGGGAACTCTGTATTGTCTCAAGACTTTGAGTTTTTATTTTGTTGTTATTGCATGTATTGTTTTACTATTGTTGGTGATGTTGACACTAGTATTTTTAAACTGATATGGGAAAAGTCTCACAGAGTTAGAGTGTGGTATAGTCAGTCAGTAAGTTCAGTTGCTCAGTCATGCCCAGCTCTTTGTGACCCCATAGACTGCAGCATGCCAAGCCTCCCTGTCCATCACCAACACCAGGAGCATGCTCAGACTCTTGTCCTTTGAGTTGGTGATGCCATCCAACCCTCTCATCCTTTGTGGGCCCTTTCTGCTCCTGCCTTCAGTGTTTCCCAGTATCACAGGGTCTTTTCCAGTGAGTCAGCTCTTCACATCAGGTGGCCAAAGTATTGAAGCTTCAGCTTCAGCATCAGCCCTTCCAATGAATATTCAGGACTGATTTCCTTTAGGATTGACTGGTGGGATGTCCTTGCAGTCCAAGGGACTCTCAGGAGTCCGCTCCAACACACAGTTCAAAAGCATCAATTCTTTGGCGCTCAGCTTTCTTTATGGTCCAACTCTCACGTACATACATGACTATTGGAAAAACCATAGCTTTTACTAGACGGACATTTGTCATCATAGAAATGTCTATGCTTTTTAATATGCTGTCTAGGTTGGTCATAGCTTTTCTTCCAAGGAACAAGCATCTTTTAATTTCATGGCTGCAGTCACCATCTGCAGTGATTTTGGAGCCAAGAAAATAAAGTCTGTCACTGTTTCCATGGTTTTCCCATCTATTTGCCATGAAGTGATGGGGCCAGATGCCATGATCTTCTTTTTTTGAATGTTGAGGTTTAAGTCAGATTTTTCAATCTGCTCTTTCACTTTCATCAAGAGGCTCTTCAGTTTCTCTTCACTTTCTGCCATAAGGGTGGTGTCATCTGCATATATAAGTTATTAGTATTTCCTGGATAACCCTAGTAGAGATTGACTAGGTTAATCTCTACTAGGTTAACTGTGATATGTCCCTTTAAAGTATGATGTTCTGTTTTTCTGTTTCCATTGATATTTCTCCTGGTAGTCTTGATTCCAGCTTGTGCTAAATCTAGCCTGGGATTTTGCATGATGTACTCTGCATATAAGTTAAATAAGCAAGGTGAAAATATATGGCCTTGATGTATTCCTTTCCCAATTTGGAACCAGTCCATTGTTTCCATTATTGCTGGATTGCTGGTGCAAAGTCTTATATCTAGCATTATCTCTGTGTAAACTTTCATATATATATATATATATATATATATATATATACATACACATATATATAGGGGGAGAGAGAGAATGCATGTAACTCTTTTTTCATAAATGATCAGTGAATGAACAGATTATGCTTTTACTAACAATTTTTTTCTCAACCTGTTTTCTTGATTAACTAATGGTTTTTGTCTTCATTAGAAATTGTGTAGGATGGACAGAACTTTAAAGATTGAGTTAAACAGGAATAAGCTCTTCAACTGAGCAAATTTATTTCCCTCATTTTAAATCTGTTTTACTGAAGTTAGTAGGTAGGATTTTTAAAATCATTTTACAGTGTGCTATGTATACTTAGGGCTTCTCAAGTCGTTCAGTGGTAAAGAATCTCCCTGCCAGTGCAGCAGACACAAGAGACACGTGTTTGATCCCTGGGTCGAGAAGATCCCCTGGAGTAGGAAATGGGAGCCCATTCCAGTATTCTTGCCTGGAAAAATTCAATAGACAAAGGAGCCTGGCATGGGGTCACACAGAATTGGGACATGATTGAGTGGCTGAACATACATGTATGCTTAATGAATAGGTAACAAAGAGCAATGATATTAAGACCAGAAACAACAACATACACACAAGATATTCATTCATACATGCCCAGCCGATCGGACTTGTGATCATCTCCTTCTTACTTACTCCACTCAAGCCAAATTGATCTTTTTGATGCTCATCACAAACACCAAGCATGGCACCATCTCAGAGCCTTTGCATTGATATTCCCTCTGCCTGGAATATTCTGACCTTAGCTCTTCACATGGTTTCACTTCTTTAAGATTGCTGATAAAATATGCTCCCTTTGGAAAGGGCTTCCCTGATCACATACCTAAAATATCATGCTGTTCCTTCCCACTCCCTACTCCCTGTCTTACCCCTGTCTTACTATGTGTTATCCTTTTTAAAAAATTGAACATATTAATGAACTAAAACACTTATACAGAAAATTGTCCCTGTCTTACCCCTGTCTTACTATGTGTTATCCTTTTTAAAAAATTGAACACATTAATGAACTAAAACACTTGTACAGAAAATTGTACATATCATAGTTGTACAACTGGTGAGTTTTGGCAAGTGAGCACATCTATGTAGCAATTCTTCCAGATCAATAAACAGAATATTACCAACCTCACAGAACAGAGCCCAAACCTGTTTCCTCCTCAGCATCCTGGCCTCTATTACTATGAATAAGTTTTGTCAGTTTTTAAACTTTACATAAGTACAGTCATGTAGCATATATTCATTTATGTCAAGCTTCTTTAATTTCATAATTTCATTTTTCAATTTTATTCATTGTATTAGTATGCTATTTTTTTCATCATGAAGCTATTATAAATTCTAATGCTATGAATGTTCTTATACAGGTCTTTTGATGTGTATATGCATCATATACACATATGATGCGTATATGTATATCTATATATATTCTGAATATAGACTAAGAAATGAAAATTACTGGATCGTAGATTTTGTGTATATTCAGCTGTAGTAGATACTGCTAGAAGTGGTTTTACCAGTTTACACTCCATTCAGCAGACAAGGCTTCCAGTTGATTCCATATCCTCACCAACACTTTGTATGATGAGTCTTTTTAATTTAGTCATTCTGTTTTGTTGTGCTTTAAATACACATGTTACTGATTGACTAATAATGTGGAGCACCATTTTATGTGAACAGGTTATTTGGATATCCTCTAGTTTCTTGCCTATTTTTTATTGGGTCAATCTAGTTAGCTCACTGTGTATTTATATTTGAAAGAACTAGAGTCTTGTTGGTTCTTTGGATTGATAATTTATTCTCCCACTATGTGGCTTACCTCTTTATTATTGATGTCTTTTGAAAATCAGAACCTCTTGATTTGATTTGTTTTAGTATATTTATTCCTTTTTGATTATTGCTTTTTATCAGTGGTTAGGTCTTTTAAATTATTTTTCTAAATCTTTTAACATCTCCTATGTTATTTTGGAGAAGCTTTATTTGTTTAACTTTTAAATGAAATTGATTTTTGTGCATAGTTTAAGATTGAGGTCAGGGATAATTGCTTTTTGCATATAATTATTCAATTTACAAAGCACACTTTGTTGAAAAGCCTCCTTAACTCCATTGTTTAATGGTAACATAATGTTGATTCAGGTATCTGTTTATTTATTGACTTATTTCTGAACTCTATATTCTATACTAAAAATAGGCAAACTTCTCTAATGTCAGAGAATAAATATTTAAAATTTGGGGGTCATGTGCTCTCTATCACACCTATTCAACTCTGTCACAGTAGCACAAAAGCAGTCAAAAACCCTACATAGATGAATGCACATGGCTCTGTTCCAGTAAAAGTACTTCCAAAAACAGGTGGCAGGCCAGATTTGACTCATAGCTACAGTTTGCTGACACCTGTTCACCACCATCAGCCTATTTGTCAATGTTTATGTCAATACCGCACTGTCCTCATTAATGTCTTGTTTTTCAAGAAGAATATTCCCTTTAAGTTTTTCTTACACATCTTAGAATCAGCATGTTAATTCCTCCAGTCAAGAAATAAGTAAATAAATAACTGAGGGGATTGTAATTGGAATTACATTGGTGAATTTAGGCAAAATTAACGTTTACAATCTGTGTCTCCCAATTCATGAGCATACTGTATCTTTCCTTGATTTAGCTTTTTAAAAACATTTCTCAAAATAATGATTCATAATTTTTGATGTGTAGTAGTCTTATGCATAGATATTTGATGTTTGGGTATGCTATTCTAAATAGCATATTTTCTGATATTTACTTCCTAATTGTTGCTGTTATATAGATATAAAACTTGCTGAAGCTACTTATCGGTTCTGACAGTGTATGCATCGATTCTGTTGGATTTTAAATACCTGTTTTCATATCAGATACAAGTGATGACAGCTGTATTTTTTTTCTTTTTCTGCTCTTAGACCTTTCCATTTTACTCTTCTTAGTTGCCTTCTTAAAGTTTGCAGTACAGTGCTAAATGCAGGTGATGATAGCGACTTTGATTTTGGATAGTGAAGAGCTGAATTTTAGTATTTCACTGTTTATCTGATGTTTGCTGCATGCTTTTATAGGTACATCTTAGACTAAAGATTTAGCCTTCAAGTTTACTAAGTTTCTACTATAAATGAGTATTGAATTTTATCAAAATTTGGTTCCATATGTATTGAGAAAAGCATGCAAATTTACTTTTTCATTCCTTGAATTACTTTAATTTTCAAATTTTAAAGCAACCATGCATTCCATTGCAAAATCTAACCTGGCATGATGTTCTGTCGTCTCTGTGCAGCACTGGGTTGAATTTGCTGCTAATAGATTTAGCATTCATGAGAATCATCACTACTTACTTTCTTATAATGTTACTATTAGGTTGAATTAACAAGGTAAACCAGGTTAAGCTCATTAGTTAACCTCACTAGCTAGTTTAAAGTTATTAATATTATGCCAGCCTTGTAATACAAGTTAAGGAGTTTACTATCTTAATATATTCTCTGAAGCCATCTGCACCCAAAATTTTTCTTATGTTTAAAAATGTAATTATCTTAAAAATATGTACTAAAACTCAGCTAGTATTTCTGCTGAACTGGGCAGCTTGTCTGATGTATTTGCCCGGATCCTGGTTATCCCTAAACTATGGGTCCTTCAGTTCAGTTCAGTTCAGTCACTCAGTCGTGTCCGACTTTTTGCGACCCCATGAATCACAGCACGCCAGGCCTCCCTGTCCATCACCAACTCCCGGAGTTCACTCAGACTCATGTACATGGAGTCAGGGATGCCATCCAGCCATCTCATCCTCTGTCATCCCCTTCTCCTCCTGCCCCCAATCCCTCCCAGCATCAGAGTCTTTTCCAATGAGTCAACTCTTCGCATGAGGTGGCCAAAGTACTGGAGTTTCAGCTTTAGCATCATTCCTTCCAAAGGAATCCCAGGGCTGATCTCCTTCAGAATGGACTGGTTGGATCTCCTTGCAGTCCAAGGGACTCTCAAGACTCTTCTCCAACACAACAGTTCAAAAGCATCAATTCTTCGGCTCTCTACCTTCTTCACAGTCCAACTCTCACATCCATACATGACCACTGGAAAAACCATAGCCTTGACTAAACGAACCTTTGTTGGCAAAGTAATGTCTCTGCTTTCAATATGCTATCTAGGTTAGTCATAACTTTTCTTCCAAGGGTAAGCATCTTTTATTTTCATGGCTGCAGTCACCATCTGCAGTGATTTTGGAGCCCAAAAAATAAAGTCTGACACTGTTTCCACTGTTTCCTCATCTATTTCCCATGAAGTGATGGGACTAAATGTCATGATCTTCGTTTTCTGAATGATGAGCTTTAAGCCAACTTTTTCACTCTCCTCTTTCACTTTCATCAAGAGGCTTTTGAGTTCTCTTCACTTTCTGCCATAAGGGTGGTGTCATCTGCATATCTGAGGTTATTGATATTTCTCCCGGCAAATTTGATTCCAGCTTGTGCTTCTTCCAGTCCAGCGTTTCTCATGATGTACTCTGCATATAAGTTAAATAAACAGGGTGACAATATACAACCTTGACGTACTCCTTTTCCTACTTGGAACCAGTCTGTTGTTCCATGTCCAGTTCTAACTGTTGCTTCCTGACCTGCATACAGATTTCTCAAGAGGCAGGTCAGGTGGTCTGGTATTCTCATCTCTTTCAGAATTTTCCACAGTTTATTGTGATCCACACAGTCAAAGGCTTTGGCATAGTCAATAAAACAGAAATAGATGTTTTTCTGGAATTCTCTTGCTTTTTCCATGATCCAGCGGATGTTGGCAATTTGATCTCTGGTTCCTCTGCCTTTTCTAAAACCAGTTTGAACATCTGGAAGTTCACGGTTCATGTATTGCTGAAGCCTGGCTTGGAGAATTTTGAGCATTACTTTACTAGTGTGTGAGATGAGTGCAATTGTGCAGTAGTTTGAGCATTCTTTGGCATTGTCTGGCATTGACTGGAATGAAAACTGACCTTTTCCAGTCCTGTGGCCACTGCTGAGTTTTTCAAATTTGCTGGCATATTGAGTGCAGCACTTTCACAGCATCATCTTTCAGGATTTGGAATAGCTCAACTGGAAATCCATCACCTCCACTAGCTTTGTTCATAGTGATGCTTTCTGAGGCCCACTTGACTTCACATTCCAGGATGTCTGGCTCTAGGTGAGTGATCACACCATTGTGAGTATCTGGGTTGTGAAGGTCTTTTTTGTACAGTTCTTCTGTGTATTCTTGCCACCTCTTCTTAATGCCTTGTGCTTCTGTTAGGTCCATACCATTTCTGTCCTTTATTGAGCCCATCTTTGCATGAAATGTTCCCTTCGTATCTCTAATTTTCTTGAAGAGATATCTAGTCTTTGCCATTCTGTTGTTTTCCTCTATTTCTTTGCATTGATAGCTGAGGAAGGCTTTCTTATCTCTTCTTGCTATTCTTTGGAACTCTGCATTCAGATGATTATATCTTTCCTTTTCTCCTTTGCTTTTCATTTCTCTTCTTTTCTCAGCTATTTGTAAGGCCTCCCCAGACAGCCATTTTGCTTTTTTGCATTTCTTTTCTATGGGGATGGTCTTGATCCCTGTCTCCTGTACAATGTCACGAACCTCAGTCCATAGTTCATCAGGCACTCTATCTATCAGATCTAGTCCCTTAAACCTATTTCTCACTTCCACTGTATAATCATAAGGGATTTGATTTAGGTCATACCTGAATGGTCTAGATGTTTTCCCTACTTTCTTCAATTTAAGTCTGAATTTGGCAATAAGGAGTTCATGATCTGAGCCACAGTCAGCTCTGGTCTTGTTTTTGCTGACTGTATAGAGCTTCTCCATCTTTGGCTGCAAAGAATATAATCAATCTGATTTCAGTGTTGACCATCTGGTGATGTCCATGTGTAGAGTCTTCTCTTGTGTTGTTGGAAGAGAAAATGCACTATGACCAGTGCATTTTCTTGGCAAAACTCTATTAGTCTTTGCCCTGCTTCATTCTGTATTCCAAGGCCAAATTTGCTTGTTACTCCAGGTGTTTCTTGACTTCCTACTTTTGCATTCCAGTCCCCTATAATGAAAAGGATATCTTTTTTGGATGTTAGTTCTAAACGGTCTTGTAGGTCTCCATAGAACTGTTCAACTTCAGGTTCTTCAACGTTACTGGTTGAGGCATAGACATGGATTACCGTGATATTGAGTGGTTTGCCTTGGAAACGAACAGAGATCATTCTGTCGTTTTTGAGATTGCATCCAAGTACTGCATTTTGGACTCTTTTGTTGACCATGATGGCTACTCCATTTCTTCTAAGGGTTTCCTGCCCGCAATAATAGATATAATGGTCATCGGAGTTAAATTCACCCATTCCAGTCCATTTTAGTTTGCTGATTCTTAGAGTGCAATGTTCACTCTTGCCATCTCCTGTTTGACCACTTCCAATTTGCCTTGATTCATGGACCTGACATTCCAGGTTTCTATGCAATATTGCTCTTTACAGCATCGGACCTTGCTTCTATCACCAGTCACATCCACAACTGGGTATTGTTTTTGCTTTGGCTCCATCCCTTCATTCTTTCTGGAGTTATTTCTCCACTGATCTCCAGTAGCATATTGGGCACCTACTGACCTGGGAAGTTCCTCTTTCAGTATCCTATCATTTTGCCTTTTCATACTGTTCATGGGGTTCTCAAGGCAAGAATACTGAAGTGGTTTGCCATTCCCTTCTCCAGACTCTGTAGTTTACAGTTGTCTATTTCACATGGATGCAAACTTATTTTGTTTCTTCCTTTTGAAAGAGATAGAAATAGATACATTTTCTGTACCTCACACTGAAGGCTGTGTTACTCTGCTCCAGAAAAATACCATATTTGCAGAGCAAATGCAATGGATGTTGCTATTTTGTAAAGTTTAGTTTTCTACTGTTCTAGGCAATTATCCATCCCTTATTTTTAACAGATGTTAAACTGGTGTCATAAATGAGAATAAGACAGAGACTACTACTTCTGCCTTCTTTAAATCTTTGTAAATGACATTCATTATACACAGAACAAGAAACCAATGGGAAGGATCTGCCAATTAGCAAAGATGTGCAATCCAATAATATATTTAGAGGTCTCAGAAAAGACCACCTGATGGGTCTGTGGACATCCATGTGCCAGATGAAGGCCAGAATTCTGTTTATTATCTGGCTCCCTCCCATGTCTTTTCTATTAGGAGGACTGTTGAATCATTCTGGGCCTCAGGATATCAGTTTTAGTTTTGACTCTGAGTGAACAATCCTTGAAAGTTCTGGATATTTCTCTTTATCCAATGCATAGTCCCTTGAGTAAAGGGTCTTAAGAATCTTTGGAAAAGGAGTATGGGAATTATGACTTCATGCTACCATGACACTGCTTGGTGCCACCTCTTAGAGATCTGTCCTGTCCTTCAGCAGATAGTCTTCAAACAAAAGTCTGAGACTCAACCCAGTTCTCCAAACTGTTCAAGAGATGGTGAGTGGAAAGTGGGAGTGATGTAGAGGGAGGAACAGATCAAGGAGGGAAACCTGAACTAGTCTGCTATTCATCTGTTCTTGATTTATTCTCATTGTGTAAATTGAGCAACACCCTGCCCATCTATCTTGATGTGGGAACTCCATATTCTATTTATTTACTCTATCTTCTTTTTTAAAAGTAATACCCAGTTTTGCCACGCCTGTGTTCCTGCTCATTGCAATGATTGCACCTGCCTTTCTTCTGGTCATTAAGTGCCACTTCTTGGTATTTATTATTTAGAGATTCTGTCATTCACATTTTTATCAGGAATCCTAGGTCTGTAATGTCATTTCCAACCTTCCCTACAGAAGACAGCTACCACTGAGCTTCTCAGTGATACTGATGTACCTCCCCATAGCACATTCTTTAGTATTTGGTAAATGGAGCATCTGATGGGCTCGCCCCTAGATTATAGTTAGCTGGTGGGGTTTCTGACCTTACATATTTATTTTTTCTCAGGCATGCCCAATTCACTGAGTCTTTGATCTCTTCATCCTTCATCTCCCATGGGAGTTCTGGAATTTCTACCCACTTAGCATAGGTCATAAATTTTCTCAAATTTCTAAGAACCATCCTGGCAGCTGCTAATACCATTTCCTAGGATATGTGCCAGGGTTTTAAATTCTGTATCACAGGAAAGTGCTCTTATATCAATTAACTACTGTATCTCAATGTGTATTCTGTCACCTGTTGACAAGGACCCTCAGGATCCATGCTGTGCGTACTCTCCCAGCTCCTGCAGATCCTTCACCAACTTCACTGATAGCCCCTCCATCTCTTAGCACCCCATAGCATCTCTGGTCTGGTGGTGCTGATATGTGACCATTAACATTTGTCTGGTTGTCAGGGGGACTGATGTCAGCAAATTCACAGGGAAGGCAGGATTATTTATCAGAAACCTGCCTCTTGTCAGGTCTCTACCTGGTCTACAAGTTGGACTGTGCAGAGTAGATCTTATAAAAAGAGAGATAGAGCCTCTTTTTACAAGCCCAGGGAGAATCTAGGAAATCTGATTTCTGAATTGCATCTATCCAGGTATTACAGTTGTAGCTCTCAGGATTCTTCTCTCTCTCTCTCTCTCTTTTTTTTTTTTTTAATGTGGACTGTTTTTAAAATCTTTGTTGAATTTGCTACAATACTGCTTCTGTCTTACGCTTTGGTTTTTTGGCCCTGAGGCATGTGGGATCTTAGCTCTTGTACCAGGAATAAAACTCACATCCCCTGTATTGGAAGGCAAAGTGTCAACCACTGAACCACCAAAGAAATTCCACAATTGTGAATGTTCTTCTGATCATGGATTAGGAGATCAAACTTCTCTGAAGTCCGGTGCTTTCATGACTAAGTGCCAGGCCTGGTCCTTTCCTGTCCTTGCTCTCTGGCTATAGAGGGTTAGATATCCTTAAATTTTGCATAAGAAGCCCTCTGGCTTTCCCTTTTTGCCTGGAATTAGTGATTAATCAAGTATACTATTTGCTTTCACTTGAGCAATTTTAAAAAACAAATTGTATGGAAGATCTGTTTCATGCTAGGCCCTGAGTATACACAATGAACAAGAGAGAGTGTTCTACCTCTAGCAGATCCTTTCATTTAATCCTAGCAACAGTCCTGCAAAGAAAGCAGAGCTTTGCCAATTTTTAAAGGTGAAGAAACTCAGGTCATTTATCAGTAGTAGAACAGAGAGCATAGACACCGCTGGAGACCTACTTATAGAAGTGAGTAAAGTGTGTCCCCTATTTTTAGCTTATTCTAGGAACAAGACCTCATTCTACCCTGGCACAGCCTCTAAGGGGCTTTTTCCCCTTAAGTTTCCCATCAGGTTTAATATTCCCTGGTTCCTCCCTCATGTAGCCCGTACATTTCCCCTCTGTCTATATTGATACTTATAGTTCTACACTTATTTCTAGATTTACCTAATAGTTCTAAACCATTGCTTAATGTTTGTAATTTTGTAACTAATTCGATAACCTCACCTTATTTGTGTTAAAAAAAAGATGCTTATGCCTCTGTACTGTTCTCTTTTATAGTAAGATTTGCAGAAATGTTTGTAATTAAAAGAAAAAACATGTTTTTATTTTGGCTATTCTCTGAACAGATATTTTTTTTTTCTAATTTTATTTTATTTTTAAACTTTACATAATTGTATTAGTTTTGCCAAATATCAAAATGAATCCACCACAGAACAGATATTTTTATACCATTTAAATAGCATGTTAATATTAGCAGTATAGTGTAAAAATTTAGGTCCTTTAATAAGCATTATTAAAGAAATCTATTAGAAGTTAATAAATAGAGAAGCAACTTAATCTGAATATATTCACTTCATAAAGAGAAATGTAAGTGTCCAAATTTAGGGAAAATGTTGTACTAGTTATGGCATAGCCATCAAAAATCATATGTTGAAGTATTGTTTTGTTTTACATTTATATTTTCACTTGGTATTTTATTGACATATAATATTATATAGATTTAAGGTATACATGTATTGATTTGATACATTTACAATTGCAATATGCTCTCAGAAATTTAATAATATTTAAGGATATTTATGATGTTGAATTATACACAAAAAAACTGATATAAAACTATACAAAAAGCATTATTATTATTTTATTTTTAGTATATACATATACATGAAGTACGTAAAGAATTATCTCCAAAATGAGATAATAGCTTATTTTTTATTTTTTCCAAATTTTCTATAATTAGTTTATGTTTGTATGTGAGTCACTCAGTTGCACCCAACTCTTTGTGACCCCCTGAACTGTATAGCCTGCTAGGCTCATCTATCCATGGAATTCTCCAGGCAAGAATACTAGAGTGGGTACTTTTCAAAACAGGAAAATATAGTATTTCACAATATTTTGTTTTTAAAAAATCTTCTTGATATTTACCCTAAGTCCCTAAGCCAGTGGGATTATTAGTTAATTGATACATCTGAGCTAAAGTGAAGGATGTTGTTGTTGTTCAGTTACTAAGTAGTGTTTGACTCTTTGTGACCCCATGAACTGCACCACACCAGGCTCCTCTGTCCATGTGATTTCCCAGGCAAGAGTACTGGACTGGGTTGCCATTTCCTTCTCCAAAAGTAAAAGATACTTACACATAATTTCAGGATGTCAATATGGGAATATATCAGTGGCTTTGAACAAATCTAAAGAGCTTATATAAAATTTTGAGTAAGATACTACGGTTTTAGAAGAAAAAGAAAAATTAAGTCAATGATGCATTATTATATTTAGGGAAAAGCACAATGGATGTAGTTAGCAACATATACTGTTATTCATATTAACTACTGATACTGAGTTTACCATCACAGAACAGTTTATTTATGAGTTGGCATTCAGTACTGTACATGGTAAAATTTATATTTTATTTTATTTGTACACATATGGCCACATTTCTCTAATCCTAAGAAAGTTCCAGCTGTTCTTTTCCTATATGCATATATAGCAGCCAGCAGCTCATCTTTCATTTAGAAAATTCTCTAGTCTTTAACCTTTACTGTTATTTGACTATCTAATTAATATGCCCAGTCATACATTAGAAATATGTTAAAACTAGAATTAAATGTCTTAGATGAAAGCTTATAACACCACATCATTTTCTATGAAAGACTTTAATTAATTGAAGTCTAGAAATATTAAATGACTCTAAGCATTTTTTTATACTGTTAAAAATTTTCCTGTTTTAGAAATTAGAGACAAGTACAGTTTGAGATAGTGATAATAGTTGTTAGGTATTTGATCTCTACTATGCTCCAAACATAGAATTAAGCATATTACTCAATTATTTAGCCATTTTTCTACTAGTATTATTGTGCTAGTTTATATGTTAAGCAATGTGATAGATTTGAATAGAAGGTAGAAAATAAAATTAAACCAGCAATTATAATAAAGTATGTGTTCAGTCATATCTGACTCTTTGCAACCCCATGAGCTGTAGCCTATCAGGCTCCTCCCTCCATGGGATTCTACAGGCAAGAATGCTGGCGTGGGTAACCATTCGCTTCTCCAGAGAGTCTTCCTGATCTAGGGATCAAATCCAGGTCTCCTTTACTGCAGGTGAATTATTTACAGTCTGAGCCACCAGGGAAGGCCCATAATAAAGTATATGATCAACTGTAGGGGGAAGTACTAGTGATAGAAATATATACTAGGAGCACCACAGCTTGTGGAAGAGATTAGGGAAGTTAGAAAACAGATGACATTAAGTGAAGACTTGAAGAATGAGAATGAATTAAGTATCTAGAGATGGAGATAAATGTTTTTATTATTCTAGGTTTCTGATGGGGTTTCACTGGTAGCTCCGTGGTAAAGAACTCAGGTTTAATCCCTGGGTCAGGAAGATTCCCTGGAGAAGGAACTAGCAACCCACTCCAATATTCTTGCCTGGAAAATTCCACCGACAGAGAAGCCCAGAGAACTATAGTCCATGGGATTGCAGAAGAGTCAGATATAACTTAATGACTAAATAATAACAACAGATTTCTGGTGGGACAGGAGGACACATTTGAAGAGCTGAAGACATTCAGCAAGAAGTCCCATTAGAACTAGCTAATGATTGGCCTGGTTACTTGCATTGTGTCCCCTTCTCTCCTGCTAAACTGTGAGAATCATGAGGGCAAGAAACATTCTTTTCTGTTTCATTTTATATTCCCCTGGACTGAGCTTGGTTCCTGGTACAGAGTAGTAACCCAAGGATTATTTGTGAAAACAAAACAAAGCCAGAGGAGAACTGGAAACCCTGAGGCTGAGGACAGACTTCATATACATCACATAGATAATTTAATATTACCCCTACTAGTGATGCAACTGACCCAGTTTAAAACAGTGCTCAAACTCATTAAGTGGGTATACAGTGAAGTGAAGAACTCAGTTCTGCCCAAAGCTAGAAAGATTTCCAATATACATCATAACTCTTTAGAAAAAAAAACAAAACCACAGGCCTAATTCTGAAGTATGGAGTCATAGGAGCCAGGGATCATTCCATTTTAGTCCTTTATCAACCTTGCCAGCCAAAAATTCTGAGAAGAAAATCACTTCACTTGATAAAAGCCACAATATAAACATATAATAACCACTATCAGTACCTATTTCATTGTTATTATTGGCCAAAAAGAAGCACTTTCAAGTCCCAGCCATATTCTTGCTATATTAATTAACAGCCCCTTCTTAGAAACCAGCTATAGGATCATTAATCCCTCTACTAATTCTTTGCTTTTAAACTAATATCTTTTATTTTATTCCCTTCTTGCTCACTTTATTTTATACATTATTAAGCTTTTAAAAAACTTTTTATTGGCATATAGTTGATTTACAAGGTTGTGTTAATTTCATGTGTACGGCAAATAAATCAGTTATACATATATGTAGACCCAGTCTTTTTTAGGTTCTTTTTCCATACAGGCCGTTACAGAGTATGGAGTAACAGTCCCTGTGCTTATGCAGCTGGTCCTTATTAGTTATCTATTTTATATATGTGCTAGGTGCTTAGTCGCTCAGTTGTGTCTGACTCTCTGCAACCCTATGGACTGTAGCTAGCCAGGCTCCTCTGTCCATGGGGATTCTCCAGGCATGAATACTGGAGTGGGTGGCCATGCCCTTCTCCAGGGAATCTTCCCAAACCAGGGATCGCACCCAGATCTCCTGCACTGCAGGCAGGTTCTTTACCGTCTGAGCCACCAGGGAAGCCTCATTTTGTATATAGCAGTATGTATGTGTCAATCCCAATCTCCCATTTTATCCCTTCCCATCCCCTTGCCCCCTGGTAAACCATCTAATTTGTATTTCTATTTTGTAACTCACTCAGTATGACAAGCTCTGGGTCCCTCCATGTTGCCACAAATAGCATTATTTTGTCCTTAGTAGTGGCTAAGTCATAGGTACCACATATTGTACGTATGTACCACATCTTCACAGATAGGAATCTTTCTATTCCTCTGTTGATGGATATTTGTTTCCATGTCCTGGCTGCTGTAAATAGTGCTCTACAGTGAGCGTTGAGATGCATGTATCTTTTTGGATTATTAATTTTTGTTGATTCTAGTCTAACTTCTTTATCTTGTTTTACTGTGATTTATCACAGAGTGATTACCTGTAAACATCACAAAAATATAGATGTGTATGTGTGTGTGGAGAGAGAGAGAGACAGAGAGAGACTCTGACTGACTCAGTGCCACTGGATAAAACCAAATGATTCTTTCTGGCTTACAAATAAAATTAAAAAAAAAAATTCAAACTAAAAAACAAAAAACAAGTGATTCCAGATAAGTAAATAGTTTCTCAAAAATTTCAACTACTTTGTAATGAATTTAAAAATCTTACTTGAGACTATCAGCTCTAAGGGAAAAAAAAAATATCACTTAGATTTCAGGCCAACTAGATGAATAAATCTAATCTTCAAATTTAAGTCCTAGAATTAAACTTGATCTCATCCATTCTTTTTAACCCTTGAAAATTCATCTGCTTTTGCACTCTGCTGTTCTCATGCAAAGTGACATTATCATTTAGATAAAAGTTTAAATACAAACATCTGAAAAAAATACTCAAGTTGGCAATCTAGTCATCTTGTCAAGCTCTGGCAATTACTACAGAACCTTCTGCTTTCTAATATTTGTCTTTTAAAATAAGAAACCTGCTGCTCTATAACACAGGGAGCCCAGCCTGGTACTATATGATGACCTCAGTTCAGTTCAGTTCAGTCGCTCAGTCCTGTCCGACTCTTTGCGACCCAATGAATCACAGCACACCAGGCCTCCTTGTCCATCACCAACTCCCAGAGTTCACTCAAACTCACGTCCATTGAGTCGGTGATGCCACCCAGCCATCTCATCCTCTGTCGTCCCCTTCTCCTCCTGCCCCCAATCTCTCCCAGCATCAGGGTCTTTTCCAATGAGTCAACTCTTCGCATCAGGTGGCCAAAGTATTGGAGTTTCAGCTTCAACATCAGTCTTTCCAATGAACACCCAGGACTGATCTCCTTTAGGATGGACTGGTTGGATCTTCTTGCTAGAGAGGTAGAATATGGGGAAGGGATGCTCATGAGGAATAGAGATAAATAATTATGACTGATTTGCATTGATGAGACCACCACAACATTGTAAAGCAATTATCCTCCAAAAATTTTTTTTGAAGTAAGAAACCTGAAAAGACTTTAGGGATCACTGCTATGATAAGTTCATTACCAAATCACAGTCTTAAAATTACACTTATACAGTGTATTGGAACAGTGCCAAGAAGACCTTCTTGTCTCTGAAGTTAATGACAAGGGGGCCATGTGATGGATCACAAACCACTTGATCTGTAAATGAAAATTGCCATAAAACATGTTCAGAAAGCCTTGAATTTCAGCATTTGAACAGTGATTGTGAACATACATCCACATATATAAGAAAAGTCATTGTCTTTAAAATTGGTTCTTTCTAATCATGACTGCCTTATTGTCCGCATGTCAACCTCACACCTGACTACAAGAAATTAGATCCCTACTTGATATGATTGGAAATGAGGCAAGAAAATAACAAGCAAACAAAACAAAAAATATTGTGCAAGTAGATTGAATTAACTAAATAATAACTGTTGCTGCTCCTGCTGCTAAGTCGCTTCAGTCGTGTCCAACTCTGTGCGACCCCATAGACGGCAGCCCACCAGGCTCCCCCGCCCCTGGGATTCTCCAGGCAAGAACACTGGAGTGGGTTGCCACTTCCTTCTCCAATGCATGAAAGTGAAAAGTGAAAGTGAAGTTGCTCAGTCGTGTCCCACTTCTAGCGACCCCGTGGACTGCAGCCCACCAGGCTCCTCCATCCATGGGATTCTCCAGGCAATAACGAAATGAGGTACAAATCTCAACTAGTATTTTTGAGATATGTATGTACTTTGAGTAAAAAGTCACAGATAATACAGTAATAAACTATGTAAACTTCAAATCTGGAGGTTGCTTTCTGTCATTGAAATAATTCTATAATATTGCCAGATGTAGTCAGTATCAATAATCTAAACTCGTAATGGTTTTCACTAGGCTTAAAATAGGCCTACTGTGTCATAAATGGACAATTTTTTTACTTTATTGAGAAGTTGAAAAATTCCACAAAATTTCCATTAAAATCCACAGTGTATTAAAATAGACATTTTATTTCTCAGTTTAAAAATTGAAAGTCAAATGACATTTATGAACTCACTGCTGGACACTAAACTGCAGTGATTGCTTACCAGAGGAAATGTCTGTGAATTGAGCTTTGGCTAATGTTTGAAGAGAAAACAATCTGCTTGGACTCTAATGTAAGAAACTAAGCCTGCAATTTCTTTTCTGGAAGCTCATCTCATTACCTGGCCTTCTGAGGTAGAAAACTGGATGTAAGTGAATGCTATGAGGCTTAGCACAAAGTGAGACTGTGGAATGTTGTGACAAGAAAACCTGGAAATATTGCAGAAATCAAAATGCTCTTAATGGTGCAATAAAAAAAAATCTATAAAACACCACACTGCAAAAATAAGCTGTCTTACATTAACTGGGTGTAATGATGCCAAATGTAGAACCCTGACAGGGTAGGCAGATCTCAAAAAAAATAAATAAATAAATAAAAACTAAAAAGAAAAAGATAATTCATCTTCAGGTCAGTCATTTTAACCTGAAGCAAATAAACTTGAACATGAAGAATTACAAGTTGATTTGTTATTTTTGAGAAAATCTATTTGCAGCCACCTCCTTTGCTTAGGGTTTGTGTATATATGAGGGTGTGTGTGTGTGTGTGTATGTGTGTGTGTGTGATGCTAGTTCTACAAGAGGAAGCTATGTAGACTAACAGACATATAACATAAAAAATAAAATAAAAATGAAGAAGCAAACCTATCTTCCAATTTAGGATTTCATTAAAACTTTGAATTGTTTGTGTGTATGATAGCATTTATCCTCTATGATAGATTTTTAAGTCCTCGCGTGATTTTCAGGATGGCAAAAGAAGACTGAAAACAAACTGCATAAAGACTCTGCAGCCTGCACTCAGAGGGCTCCTGGCCACTCATTATTTTTAACTAAAGAAACGACTTCAGTGTTTACCTGGAGCTGTTGTTTCAGTATAAGTGGCAGTTGACCTTTGGGATTTCTATCCCTGTTTAAACTGACTTTCTCTAATGCTTATAAGTTAATAGAGAGTACCATCATGATTCAGTGCATGTATTTGAACTTGAACACAAGCACAGTGCAGCTGGATCAAGACCAGGTCTGGTCTGAACAAAGAAATATCAAACAGCAAAGGGAAAAAAAAAAATTAAATGGGAAAGCAAACCAGGGTTCAAAGGGTAAATATAACAGGTAAGTTATTGTATTTAATGAAGTAGAAAGAAGCACAGTATCAAAAGGATCAATAATCAGTAAGATATACATCCTTTCTGAATTCAGGCTAAGTATCCATTTATTATCGTGGAGGGGTGAATGTGGTTTTATGTAAAACATCCTTCCTAAAATGAAAGAAAGAAAAATAAATTAATCTTACTTTTCCATGAAGGGAAAAATAGTCATAAACACCAAGACAAATTTTCTTGAAGAACCTATGCAATTCCTTAAATAAAAATGAAATACAGTCATGTTTGTCTTTATGTTGGGCTTCTCTGGTGGCTCAAATGGTAAAGAATCTACCTGCAATGCAGAACACTCAAGTTCAATCCCTGGGTCGGAAAGATCCCATGGAGAAAGGAATGGCCACCCACTCCAGTATTCCTGCCTGGAGAATTCCATGGAGAGGAGCCTGACAGACTACAGTTCATGGGGTTGCAATGAGTTGGACATGATTGAGAGACTAACACTTTCACTTTCACTGTACTTTGTTATATTACAGTTAAACGTTGTCGTTACCACCTATGGTCTTCCCTTTCCATGTTTCATAATGTCCCTGAGAGAAATACTTCACTTAGGTATGCCAGGAAGAAAGTCATTTTGAATACATATGAAAATTAGTCTAATATAATTCTAGATAGCTGGCATAAATAAATATTCTTTTTGCCTTGCAACATATCTATGATAACCACATTATTGAATGAGATCTTGGGCTTCTCCTAACTTCTACAGCATAATAGACTATTCTTGAGACTCTTAAAGATATTTTTTTTGTGGCCAAAGATTCATTCTGTGTTGAGAATAAAGACTAAAAGAATACCTGCTGTCATAGATCTTACATTATAGCAAAGATTTTACATCAAGTAAATATACACAAAAATTTATAAATTCAGTTTCACTATATGGCACTTTCTGATATGAGAGAAATAAACAAGATGGTATAGAGTAATCGATGGATGTCTTCCTATTTAGAATGAGTGGTGAGGCATGCTTCTCTAAGAAAGCTTCCGTTACTTTGAAGCAGAAAAACGAGGAAACAGTTACGTGATGAGCCAGTGAAGGTATATGTCTGGTAAAGAAGGAAGTTGAATTGCAGAGATCCTGATGTGGGCAAAATATTTTTGTCTTTTTGAGCAAGAGCAAGGAACTTTGTGTGCCTAGAGTGAAATGAGCAGAGGGAAGGCAGGCTATTTACAGATGAAAATAGGAAAAGACAATGGCAGATTATTGGAAGGTTTTCAGTAGGGACCATGATCTAATAAACACTTCATTGATCTTAGGACAAAATATAGCACTCATGAACACACGTGTCAAAACAAAAAATACCCTGCCGTGATTTATCATGGAGTAACATCACCTGTGTAAAATAACCTGAGTAACATCACCAAAAATATAGAACATTGGCAGCGCCCCAGAAAATTTCCTTATGTTTTCTCTTCATCTTCTAGCCTTGAACCACCACATTAGAGACCCTTATCCTGACCTTGATGATAAATGCTTTCATGATTTTCCATCTAATTTTAACACCTAAGACTGTATCCCTAAACATTATAGTTTAACTTGTGTGTTGAAATAAATTCAGTCATTTATTCTTCTGTATCTGCATTTATTTATTCAGTATTATATTTGTGAAATCTGCTCATTTTGTTGTCTTTGACTTTGGTTTGTTCATATTTGTTGCTATACAGTATTGCAGAGACTGAGAAAATCAAAGTAGAATGCAGTTCCTGTGAGAGTCGCATGATTTCAATTGGCTCTTATTGCTAAAGTTCTGCCACTCGGGGTCCCAAACCAAGGCAAACAGTATTTTGCAAGCCACCTACTTTGGTGGCCTGGAACTCAGCCCCATGACTGTGACAAGAACATTCTTCACTCTCCTGAAATTCCTCCTGAAATGAAGGAAAGCCCACAGGGTAAAAGTAGTCCACTATCCTGGGTATGTCCATCCTTAGTCAGAGGGTGACCCAGTTTCTTTACTTCCTTATTAGCTTTCTAAGCCTTCAAGTAGATGGACATATACATATACACACACCTGCATATATATACACACATTTGTTGTTTAGTTGCTGAGTCGTGTCCAACTCTTTGCAACCGCATGACTGCAGCACACCAGACGTCCCTGCCCTTCACTGTCTCTCGGAATTTGCTCAGACTCACGTCCATTGAGTCAATGATGCCATCCAACCATCTCAGCCTCTGTCGCTCACTTCTCCTCCTGCCCTCAATCTTTCTCAGCATCAGAGTCTTTTTCAGTGAGTTAGCTCTTGGCATCTGGTGGCCAGAGTATTGGAGCTTCATCTTCAGCATCAGTCCTTCCAATGAATATTCCGGTTTAATTTCCTTTAGGATTGACTAGTTTGATCTCCTTGCTTTCCAGGGGACTCTCAAGAGTATTCTTCTGCATCACAGTTCTAAAGCATCAGTTCTTCAGCACTCAGCCTTTATTGTGGTTCAACTCTCACATACATACATGACTACTAGAATAAAACACAGCTTTGACTCTACAGACCTTTGTTGGCATATACACATATACCTGGGCATGTACATATATACGGATATGCTTATGCATATGAACATGTATGTGTACAACAACACTCCTTATCTTCTTTGTAGAACTGGCCCAAATTACCTAGTTCTTATCACAATAAGTAAAGCCTTCCTAATTTATATTTTAAAAATACTGACTACCTTAAGAAGAATGGAATTTACTTAAGTGGTAAGAATTAAAGACAGAATATAAGCTAGATCAATAATTCTGTTGTCTGCACAATAGATGAAGATGTCTTTGGCTGGATATGATATCTGTGGAGAGAGCTTATTTTTCTTTAGGTAGGAATCTCAGGACTTTCCAGTTGTCAGGTATGTAGGATATGGGAAATATAGGTGTTAAATAACTTGACTTCCAAGGGAAAATTCTGTACAGGATAAGCTATTCCTATTTCATTGCAACTTGATATGTTAGTCAAATGAGATTGTTTTCTTTGGTGTTATTTTTCCATTTTTAAAATATGTTCTCAGATTTTGCATTTTGGAAATATAATTATAGGACGATGCATTTATTAAATAAAATTTCAAATGCCACAGATAAACTTAAGGAAAAGTGCAATAATTTATTTTTAAAACCTTGACTATTAAAATCATGTCAAGTGTATTGCAGGTAATGTGTGAACCTATGAAACTCCAATGCCTAATAGTGTAGGAAAATTAAATCCGATCAAAGCTGCATCCAGTTGAAGGATTTCCTTAAGAAAACCCATCTGGTTAAAAACAAGTCATCTTTGACTGATAAACCAATGTCTAATAACTTTCTCTGCTGAGTGAATCAGTGAATTCAACAACCATTTGCCTTAGTTGAAAGGAAGTCTCTTAAAGTTCCTTGTTGAAGCTAAAAGTAAAACTATTCAAAGCCAGGAAACAACAAAAAAGAAGAGTAGAGCTTCAGAGGAGACGTTTCTGTGAATGATGTATTTGCTAAAACTGGATTCTGGATGCTTAAGAAAGTTAGGCTTAAAGGACAAGTATTAAAAAAAAAAGAAACATCTAATGTAGGAGTTAAATATAAAGTTGAGAAAATGTTAAAATTGATTGAAAGTACCTAGACAGCATATTAAAAAGCAGAGACATCACTTTGTTGACAAAGGTCCACATAGTCAAAGTTGCAGTTTTTCCACTAGTCATGTACGAATATGAGCGTTGAACCATAAAGAAGGCTGCACGCCGAAGAAATGATGCCTTCGAACTATGGTGTTGGAGAAGACTCTTAAGAGTCCCTTGGATGGCAGGGAGATCAAGCCAGTCAACTCTAAAGGAAATCAACCCTGAATATTCATTGGAAGGACTGATGTTGAAGCTGAAGCTCCAATACTTTGGCCACTGATGCAAAGAGCCGACTCACTGGAAAAGATTGAAGGCAAAAGAAGAGAGTGGCAGAGGACATCATGGTTAGATAGCATAACTGACTCAATGGACATGAATTTGAGCAAACTCCAGGAGATAGTGAAGGACAGGGAGGCCTGGTGTGCTGCAGTCCTTGGGGTTGCAAAGAGTCAGACATGACTTAGCAACTGAACAACAAATGGTTGTAAATACAGGGATTTTGGTGGGTGTGTTGTTTCTCTTTGGGCTCAGTAATAGCAACAAGTATAACACAAACTACAATATGTCTCGGGCATGAGGAATGTAGGTTGTGCCCCATGGGGACCTGTAAGAAAATATAAGAGAGGTACCAAGTGTAAAAGCACCCCCAAGTGAGTTTGTAACTGTCGCCCCTTTTTCTGCCTTTCCAGAAACTCTTCATATACTCTCCTGTCCATGTGGTTTAAACCATGTGACTCAGTGTTTGATTCATAAAATTTTATCACAGTAGATATACATTGTGTGTGTGTCTGTGTGTGTGTGTGTGTCTGTGTGTGTGTGAGAGAGAGTGAAGGAGGGAGGGAGAAAGATAAAGAAGGATGAGCTGAAATGGGGATAATACTTTGTAGTAGTTGTTGGTCTAAATGAAGTACATTAGTCTTAATATCAATAGTGGTTTTTTTTATTTAGCTTTCTGTACTGAAGCAAATCTTTTTCCCCCAAACTTTTTTTAAGATATTCTGTCATTTATTCATTCACCCATTTAATATTGAGTCCTTATAATGTATCAAAAACTATTCTAGAAGATTATGATACATTGATCAAATGATTCTTATTATAGAAATGTCATTTTACATTTTTTTAGGCTTTTCCACATAGCCATTTTTTCATTTACTTTTTCCCTTGGAAACTCTAGATTATAGCTTGCCTGGAACTTGTATAAAATGTCCTTTCACTTTTTCTGCCTGCTACTACCTACCTTTCCTCTAATATCCACTTCCACAGCCAACACCTCCACTAACTTTGGATAAATATGAACTGAAATGATGAGGATTGGTTAGAAAAGAACCAATTATAGAAGGTCATGAAACAAGGTAGAGGGAGGGTTGATGATTCAGATACTTATTTACTGGAAGCAAGAGTATGTTCTATGTTTTTGAGAGAGTATGTAAAAAGTAAACTATCCAGAAAACCATGTCCAAGAAAAAGGTAAGTGAAGTTGCAGGCCCCATAACCCTGAACTCAGATAGAAAATGGAGAGAAGTAAAGATCTAAAGCACAAATGCCTTTTAACAGATACATGCAGGTTTGGAGCTTTGAAAAATTATAATTCAAACACATTTTTGGTCCCTGAAGCTCATTTAAGAAATAAAAGGAAATAATGTGTTTTATTCTATAATTCTAGATAAATAAATCTAATGTAAAGTGACCTATGAAACATTTATTTGAGGTTAAATTTTACCAAAATGAGATCAGGCAATGATGGTGACATATTTGCTAACTGAAAATAAAATAAGTTACCAAATAATTCATCCAGTACAATGCCCTTTCCATAAAGAAAAAGTGGATATTTTCTATACATGCAATCATACTGACTTTCATTAAATATTTATACAAAGCTTACTGTGTGCCAGGAACTGGACTACTGCTGAGGAAACAGTAATGATCAAGAGAAAGATCTTTTTCTCTCATGAGGCTTTTGAGAGGAAAAAGATAACAGAGAAAGAAATGTAGTACACAATGACACATCCCATGCCTCAATAGCTGCTCCATTTGGAAAAATTTCTGGAACTTCCCTATTCTAGAGGTCAGGTAACTCTGGTTAGTCTCTTTTTAGCCCCCATAAAGATCCTGTGAAACCTAAGCTAATTGTTCTTATTACCCATCTGATTCTCTCAGTGGACTGGTGAGTCACTTAAAAGCCCAGTCCTAGGTCCTAGTCACAACGATCTCCCCAAAGCCATCCCATAATAGATTTTCAGATAATCTTTTGAATGACTGAATAACAGACAGCCACCAAAATGCAAGTTGCAATAAAACACAGGATGCATTCCCAAAGAAATTATATACAAAGAAAACAGTCTTTATTTGGTAAATCACAATGAACAGAGATCAGTAGAACAAAACAAGTATTTTTATTATCCTTCATAAACTTTGAATAACTTTACCCTCATCCTCATGTCCTCCTCATCTTTTATACTTTCCATTGGCAATATTCCAACATTTCCAACTTTTCAAATGATTCATTAGGCACAAGATGACACTCTTCACATCAGAGTGGCTGTCAATGGGCAACCACAGGATCTGTGTGCTTGATGCTTTTGAGAGTAGTGCATAGCCAGCTTTGACTTTCCAGAGAATGATTGAGAGTGTAGTCAACAGAGTAATGCTCCCCATTCTGCAAGAGGACCGCATCCTCTCATTTCTGGCATCTGTGAATTATGTTGTTATGTAGCAAAAGAGAAGAGGGTTGCAGAGGAGTTAAGGCTGCTGATCTACTGACTTTAAAATAAAGAGATTATATTGGATTAACTGGTTCAGTCTAGTGTAATCTCAAGGTTTCTTATAATTCAGTTCAGTTCAGTTGCTCAGTCGTGTCCAACTCTTTGCGACCCCATGAATTGCAGCACGCCAGGCCTCCCTGTCCATCACCAGCTTCGAGAGTTCTCCCAGACTCACGTCCATCAAGTCAGTGATGCCATCCAGCCATCTCATCCTCTGTCGTCCCCTTCTCCTCCTGCCCCCAGTCCCTCCCAGCATCAGAGGCTTTTCCAATGAGTCAACTCTTCGCATGAGGTGGCCAAAGTACTGGAGTTTCAGCTTTAGCATCATTCCTTCCAAAGAAATCCCAGGGCCGATCTCCTTCAGAACGGACTCATTGGATCTCCTTGCAGTCCCAGGGACTCTCAAGATTCTTCTCCAACACCACAGTACAAAAGCAGCAATTCTTTGGTGCTCAGCCTTCTTCACAGTCCAACTCTCACATCCATACATGGCCACAGGAAAAACCATACCCTTGACTAGATGAACCTTTGTTGGTAAGGTAATGTCTCTGCTTTTGAATATGCTATCTAGGTTGGTCATAACTTTCCTTCCAGGGAGTAAGCGTCTTTTAACTTCATGGATGAAGTCACCATCTGCAGTGATTTTCGAGCCCCCCAAAATAAAGTCTGACACTGTTTCCACTGTTTCCCCATCTATTTCCCATGAAGTGGTGGGACCAGATGTCATGATCTTCGAATTCTGAACGTTGAGCTTTAAGCCAACTTTTTCACTCTCCTCTTTCACTTTCATCAAGAGGCTTTTTAGTTCCTCTTCACTTTCTGCCATAAGGGTGGTGTCATCTGCATATCTGAGGTTATTGATATTTCTCCCGGAAATCTTGATTCCAGCTTGTGATTCTTCCAGCCCAGCGTTTCTCATGATGTACTCTGCATATAAGTTAAATAAGCAGGGTGACAGTATACAGCCTTGACGTACTCCTTTTCCTATTTGGAACCAGTCTGTTGTTCCATGTCCAGTTCTAACTCTTGCTTCCTGACCTGCATACAAATTTCTCAAGAGGCAGATCAGGTGGTCTGGCATTCCCATCTCTTTCAGAATTTTCCACAGTTTATTGTGATCCACACAGTCAAAGGCTTTGGCATAGTCAATAAAGCAGAAATAGATGTTTTTCTGGAACTCTCTTGCTTTTTCCATGATCCAGCAGATGTTGGCAATTTGATCTCTGGTTCCTCTGCCTTTTCTAAAACCAGCTTGAACATCAGGAAGTTCACGGTTCACATATTGCTGAAGCCTGGCTTGGAGAATTTTGAGCATTACTTTGCTAGCATGTGATGTGAGTGCAATTGTGCAGTAGTTTGAGCATTCTTTGGCATTGCCTTTCTTTGGAATTGGAATGAAAACTGATCTTTTCCAGTCCTGTGGCCACTGCTGAGTTTTCCAGATTTGCTGGCATATTGAATGCAGCACTTTTACAGCATCATTTTTCAGGATTTGGAATAGCTCAACTGAAATACCATCACCTCCACTAGCTTTGTTCGTAGTGATGCTTTCTAAGGCCCACTTGACTTCACATTCCAGGATGTCTGGCTCTAGGTCAGTGATCACACCATCGTGATTATCTGGGTCGTGAAGATCTTTTTTGTACAGTTCTTCTGTGTATTCTTGCCACCTCTTCTTAATATCTTCTGCTTCTGTCAGGTCCATACCATTTCTGTCCTTTATCGAGCCCATCTTTGCATGAAATGTTCCCTTGGTATCTCTAATTTTCTTGAAGAGATCTCTAGTCTTTCCCATTCTGTTGTTTTCCTCTATTTCTTTGCATTGATCGCTGAAGAAGGTTTCCTATCTCTTCTTGCTATTCTTTGGAACTCTGCATTCAGATTCTTATATCTTTCCTTTTCTCGTTTGCTTTTCGCTTCTCTTTTTTTCATAGCTATTTGTAAGGCCTCCCCAGACAGCCATTTTGCTTTTTTGCATTTCTTTTCCATGGGGATGGTCTTGATCCCTGTCTCCTGTACAATGTCACGAACCTCAGTTCATAGTTCATCAGGCACTCTATCTATCAAATCTAGGCTCTTAAATCTATTTTTCACTTCCACTGTATAATCATAAGGGGTTTGATTTAGGTCATACCTGAATGGTCTAGTGGTTTTCCCTACTTTCTTCAATTTAAGTCTGAATTTGGCAATAAGGAGTTCATGATCTGAGCCACAGTCAGCTCCTGGTCTTGTTTTTGCTGCTGACTATATAGAGCTTTTCCATCTTTGGCTGCAAAGAATATAATCAGTCTGATTTCGGTGTTGACCATCTGGTAATGTCCATGTATAGAGTCTTCTCTTGTGTTGTTGGAAGAGGGTGTTTGCTATGACCAGTGCATTTTCTTGGCAAAACTCTATTAGTCTTTGCTCTGCTTCATTCCGTATTCCAAGGCCAAATTTGCCTGTTACTCCAGGTGTTTCTTGACATCCTACTTTTGCATTCCAGTCCCCTATAATGAAAAGGACATCTTTTTTGGGTGTTAGTTCTAAAAGGTCTTGTAGGTCTTCATAGAACCGTTCAACTTCAGCTTCTTCAGCGTTACTGGTTGGGGCATAGACTTGGATTATTGTGATATTGAATGGTTTGCCTTGGAAACAAACGGAGATCATTCTGTCGTTTTTGAGATTGCATCCAAGTACTGCATTTCGGACTCTTTTGTTGACCATGATGGCTACTCCATTTCTTCTGAGGGATTCTTGCTTGCAGTAGTAGATATAATGGTCATCTGAGTTAAATTCACCCATTACAGTCCTTATAATTAGAAGAGGGAATTAAGAAGAGAGAAAACCAGAGAGAAAGCAGCATGAGAAAGATGCAGCCAAAAGTTGCTGGCTTTGAAAGGGGCCCAGGCACCAAGCAATGCAAATGGTGTCTGGAAGCTGCAAAAGACAAAGGGAATTGATTCCCCTTCATAACCCCCAGAAAGGAGCATATCCACCAACATTTTGATGTTAGCTTATTCAGACCCAACTTTATACTTTTTCCCTCCAGAACTGAAAGATTAACAATTTGTCTTCCTGACTAATTAGCACTGAGTTTGTGCTAATTTGTTTCAACAATGGAAAACTAATAAAGGGGAGGAGAGTAAAAGAACCAGACTGTACACAATCAGAAAGGAAAGTTGTGAAAGATTCAGCAAGAACAGCATATAAGGACTTTGAAATTTATTCAGAGCGAAGTAAGAAACCATGGAGCGGTTTTAAACTATAGAATTTTAGAAATTAAACTCAGTCCACTCTGTGGAAGATGGATTATAGATAAGCCGGGAGGATAACACCTAGAAAAAGGATGCAGATAGAAAGAAGAAGAAAGCCCAGGAAGAGATGAGGAGTAGAAAAAGAAAAAAGTACCAGAAAGCCAAACCATGTTACCATTAGCTATTTTGAATTTTGACAGGTCAGGTAATTCATGTGTTTTCTTTTTTATTTTTTTTCTTTCTGTTTTACAAGTTTCTTTATTGAGCACACTTTACATGGTATGGTAAAAAATAGTCAATAAATGGCAAAGAACATAGAGAATAAATCAGCCACAGATATGAGATAATTAGGTCCTGTTCTGTGAAGAGAAGAGAAAACGACATTGGGTATCCCATGATGGAATGAAATACAGAAACCATGGGGAGATTTCACAGTTTCCTCTGTTCCCCTTCATCCTGGCAGGTACAAATAGAAACTGGGCACTGAGATATTTTTATCATACAGCTGCAAATTCAGGTAAACTGTCTTTCTTGACATGATATCTGAGGAGTTTTTCTATTTTTAAGTGAGAAAATTTATAAAAGAATTTTCATTTCCAAACTATTTAGTGATTGGTGTTTCTAAGTATAATGTATGTACTAAATGCACATATTCAACAAATAGCAGTATTTCTAATTTAAATATAAAGAAAATTATTTTTAAATAAAGCGGTTCAAAGGACATGTCAGTAGGTGTCTACTGAACTTTTTTTCCTTGTATTTTCTCATCCTAAGAATGATTTAGACACAATCATTCTAGTTTTCTCAATCTGTGGTTTTACCATCCAGAAGACCCAATACACTAGATGATTAATTTTTGATCTGATAAATTGCATCATGTAAAGATGGTCTCAAATGAAACCAGTAGTAGCCAAAGCTCTGCATACTTATACTGTTTTTAATGAGGGCTTCCCTGGTGGCTCAGACTGTGCAGAATCTATCTGCAATACAGGAGACTTGGGTTCAATCCCTGCATGAGGAAGATCTCCTGGAGAAGGGAATGACTGAAGTAGGAGCCATTGTTAAGACCAGCACCTCTGAGAAATCTGATTTCAAAGCCAGAAACTGCTCATCTCATGGTTTGAAATCATATAGCAGGTATGCAGAGGCTCTCTCCATGTGCAGATAGGTTAAATAGTTTTCTTAGGATGGTAGTATAATTCATCCAATAAGTAAGACCACCCAGGATCTGAATTAGAATGAGCCATTTAATAACATGTACTTTCACCTGCTGGTTTAAGGATTGATACTCCACCAGACAGAAAGGTAATAGATATGTCCAAAGATTGGTTCCCTATTTAAAAGTTCCAAAACACTGCTGAAATATACCTTTTACTTTGTACCAGTTTATTTTAAAAAAGAGCCAGGTTTGAATTGTAGTTAAGCCAACATATGAACACAAGCAAGCAGAGTTCAGCTGACAGAGAATGGGAGTGTTGCTGCAACCCTTTTCACAGCTTGAATGCACTTAAAATACTGTGAGAAAGACGACCTCACCCGATCCTGCGTTCTGAGTCAGTGCCGATGGCGCAGCACTACTTTGCAAGGGAAGACGCAGCAGGACAAAGAGAAGACCACATAAGTGAGTCATGTCAGAGCCACCATAGATAAAAGCACAGTGAAAACGGACTTCTTATAGGGAAGGATGTTTGTACTTCAACATTATAGTTAACATCTTCCCAAAGACATGAACAATTACTTTTTAAAACCAAAAATATATTAAGCCGAAGTGACTTTTCACAAACAAAATGAATAAGTTGACATAATTTCTACTGCTTTTCACAGCATGTTATGTTAAACATAATATTCAGACTTCAAAAGCAAGCGTTTGTCCCTCAGAGATTGTGCCTCTTTTATGAAGAAATTGAATAGGAGGTAAATAGTAGATGTACTAACAATTTCCAGAAGTTACTTTGTGTGAAACTCCTGAGATTAGCTCTTGGCTCTCTGGCCAGTGTTTGCTTTGTTGTCTAAAATAACCTTATGATCTGTTGCTTAGAGAAGCAAAATGTTTAGGCAACAAGATCTTTGTTACCTACTTATAGGGTTTGTGATTTTACTAGTAGTGGCAGAATTTTCTGCTTACATAGAATCAATTACCTCGATGTGTTCCTGCTCTTTACTATTAGAAATCTATAAAAAATTTCTGAAAATAAATTTTTAAAACTGGAACTCTTGTCTGGGTCATGTAAAATGGATTATACTGAAAAATTTTCTCATCAAAACAAAAATGGTCAAATTTCAAACTTCTGTTGGGCCAAAACTATAGATAACTATAAGACTGGAGAATTTCCTCTAAGAAGGATTTTTTTAATGATATTTTAAATTTATTATCTATTTTTGGCTGTGCTGGGTCTTTGCTGCTGCATGGACTTTTCTCTAGTTGTGCTGTGCAGGCTTCTCATTGCAATGGCTTCTCTTCTTGCAGAGAATGAGCTCTAGGGCACTTTCGTTGCAGTACGTGGGCTCAGTTGCTCTGCAGCATGTGGGATCTTCCTGGCCCAGGGATCAAACCCATGACCTCTGTATTGGAAGGAGGATTCTTCATCACTGAGCCATGAGGGAACCCCCTGAGGAAGATTTAAGATTCCTGAATCAAAACAATTGGGGATTACCAAGGAAAGAGCCAAAATCTGAGAAGACATTTTAGGACCAATTTCACTTCAAACTCATGTCTCCTTGAGATATAAATGAAAGTCTTTCTTGTACCTAGGTCAATAATAAAGAAATTCCTTAAATTTACAAGTTAGGAAATGATTTAATGTTTCATCTCTTTGTATTTAACAATGAACAGCATTTGTCTACTTTTCAGATAGTGTGGTATTTTGGCACTTCCTCCCTAGTAGTACTCTGTGGGGGTAGGAGACACAATGGGTCTGTTATTTGTGATCATTTTCCTTGACTATGCAATCCCAGTCCATCCGAGAGTCTGACATTCCCTGATTTAGCTCTACTTAACTCCTGGAAATTAGGTGGTGGAGAAGGAAATGGCAACCCACTCCAGTACTCTTGCCTGGAGAATCCCATGGAGGGAGGAGCCTGGTGAGCTACAGTCCATGGGGTCGCAGAGTTGGACACGACTGAGTGACTTCACTTTCTATTATGCTATCTGTGATAAACTGAATTATTGTTCACAAATATTCCCCTGATAGAAGAAAAGGATACATTTGCTCCTATAACCTCTTGACTTCCTGTGTGACATGTGACCCTTTTTGCTGAATAGCATATGAGAAGAAGTAGTTGGTGTCTCCTCTGGGCAGAACCTTCAAGAAGCAATGTATAGTTAGCATGTCTCCCTCCACCCCCATCACAGCAGCCAGCAGTGTCCCAGATAGTTTGAAGGAAATATGCAGCCAACTTAGAATTCATCTTGAATGTGCAGCACAGATAAAAATAAAGCTTTTTGGTTGTAAGTCACCAAGAACTTAGGTTCTTTGTTTTGATCTCTCATCATTGATCTCTCAGAACCTATGTTTTCCAGTGCCAAAAGTTAAATCTAAGAAGTCATTCTTTTCAAGATGTTCAGATTGTAGAAGATGAAATAATTAACTTTCAATCAGTCTCTGGAATTCAATTTAATGTCTTTCCCAAAGAGGGATAAGAGGTCTAATGCTCACTCCTCTGTTTTCCAAATCTCTTTCTTGGAATGCAGTGCCTTGAAAACCTGAGGTTGCTTAGAATAAGGAACAGCTTTTCACCCTGTACCTGTGTTGGGCTTTGGGGTCAAGCCAAAGCCTCTCTTTCCTTTACTGTGTCTATGTGCATCCTTCCATACATGTTGAAGGTTCCATGTTGATTGTAATATATGCCAAATTTATAACAGTGTTACATGCACTTTGGATTGGGTTATAGCATCTAATTTTGCACATTTCCTGAATGTCAGTTAATGAGTTCGTAGTTCAGGTTGGTCACTCCAGAGTAGCAAGCATAAAGGTCAGAAAAATACAGCTGTTTTTCTTGATACTAATCATACAGATTTGCAAGTTCAGTTCAGTTGCTCAGTCATGTCTGACTTTGTGACCCCAGGGACTGCAGCATGCCAGGCCTCCCTATCCATCACCAACTCCTGGAGCTTACTCAAACTCATGGCCATTGAGTCGGTGATGCCATCCAAACATCTCATCCTCTGTCATCCCCTTCTCCTCTGGCCTTTAATCTTTCCCAGCATCAGGGTCTTTTCCAATGAGTCAGTTCTTCACCTCAGGTGGCCAAAGTATTGGAGTTTCAGCTTCAGCATCATTCCTTCCAATGAATGTTCATGACTGATCTCCTTTAGGATAGACTGGTTGGATCTCCTTGCAGTCCAAGGGACTCTCAAGAGTATTCTCCAATACCACAGTTCAAAAGCAACAGTTCTTCGGTGCTCAGCTTTCTTTATAGTCCAACTCTCACATCCATACTGACTATTGGAAAAACCATAGCTTTGAGTAGATGGACCTTTATTGGCAAAGTAATGTCTCTGCTTTTTAATATGCTATATAAGTTGGTCATAACTTTTCTTCCGAGGAGCAAGCGTCTTTTAATTTCATGGCTGCAATCACCATCTGCAGTGATTTTTGAGCCCCTCACCCCACAAAAAAGTCTCACTTTTTCCATTGTTTCCCCATCTATTTGCCATGAAGTGATGGGACCAGATGCTATGATCTTAGTTTTCTGAATTTTGAGTTTTAAGCCAACTTTTTCACTCTCCTCTTTCACTTTCATCAAGAGGCTCTTTAGTTCTTCTCTGCTTTCTGGGTGGTGTCATCTGCATATCTGAGGTTATTGATATTTCTCCTGACCATCTTGATCCCAGTTTGTTCCTCATCCAGCCCAGCATTATTCATGATGTACTCTGCATAGAAGTTGAATAAGCAGAGTGACAATATACAGCCTTGACGTACTTCTTTCCTGATTTGGAACCATGTCTGTTGTTCCACATCCAGTTCTAACTGTTGCTTCCTGACCTGCATACAGATTTACAAAGCCACACTTACATTTTACCCAGGCATTTGCTTAGAAGAGGCTAACAATATGTGTCTCCAACCCACTACTCTTTTTTTTTTTTCAGCACCATGACATTTGTTTTTTAATTTTATTTTTAAACTTTACATAATTGTATTAGTGACCCACTACTCTTATAGAATTGTTTTTGTTACAATTTTGTGGAATTTGTCTTTTCCTTTTTAAAGTATAGTGATAAAGAAAGGTATTTAAAAAACCAAATTAAAATTCAGACAGTATTTAATGGTATTATCCTTTTTTGTTATTGCATGTTATCATGACTTAGAAATTTATAATTGATTACTCTTTCAAATCACTTATAACAAAATACTTTCTGGTTAAATTTGTGTGATTAGTCCATATCCTATAATATTCAAAATTACCTGAAGCATTTATTTTTAATAAAATTTAAGTATGTTGTCTAATATAAATGCACACTTTTTCAAATATATTATTTGTGTTCAGAAATTGCCTGTATTCTAGAATGCCTTCAAATATATTTACTTCAGTTTTAAATATTTTACATTTATTCATAAATCTTCACTGCATTTTTCCAATTAGAGTAAAGTATCAGTGCATTTGTCTCATTACTAATATTCTTCTTCCCTCACTCTGAAAAAACACTAAAAACTAGGTGTTTTTTTCAAGCATGAGTCTCTGTTGCAACATTTCAAAACAATTTCTAAGACATCTACAGTAAATGTTGACTTTAATATTAAATCTATCAATTGCTTCCAGATCTATAGACATTTTCAAAGACTGTTTCTATAATAAACCATGTGTCTTGGGAAATTAGGAGAAATCTGTTCTTAGATCCTGAAGAGCTATGCCAAAGAACAGCATGCTACAAACAGTACTCCAAAACTGTTGTCGTCACATCTTTCTGTATCACTGTATGTGCTAGGGGCTGAGTGTTGGCTGAGACCCAGCCTGCGTGGATGCTATCGCAAGCCTTGCATTCAGGAGCAACAGTGCATATGGGTGTGGGCTGTGCTTTCTGGTAGCAGAACCAGACTGACCCACCACAACACATCAAGGAACCTCCTGTTTGGGTACGTCTGTCTGTGAGGAGGTTTCCAGCTGGTCTATTTGCTATACATTTGGATGCTTTTATGTAAACAACGAAAACATTGAGGGAATTGCCCGTGGAGTCTGACTAACAAGCACAGGCTGACTTTGGCTACTCTACAAGGATAAAATGATGAAGGTAAAGAGAGTAGAAAGAGGGTGTCAATTAAATGGAGGGTTAAAAGGGAAACAGAAAAGCATGGAAAATGTTGCAAGGAAGAACATAGGAGAAGGTAGTGGTTAAAAGTGCAAGGGGCACTTTACTCCTGGGAGTATATAATTGGTCAGAAGTAAATCATAGCAACCATGAGTGAGGCCTAACTACTAAAATATGTTCTTACAGTCAGTTCCTGAGTGAGTTCTTTTCAAATTATGAATGTGCAAATGAAAGTGTTAGTCACTCAGTCGTGTCTGATTCTTTGCGACTCCATGAACTTAGTATATTAATTCAGTGTATGAAATATACCATAGACGTGGTGGTGCTAGAGAAAAGTAGAGAGTCCCTTAGACTGCAAGGAGATCAAACCAGTCAATCCTAAAGGAAATCAACTCAGAATATTCATTTTAAGGACTGATGCTGAAGCTCCAATTCTTTGGCCACCTGATATGAAGAGCCAACTTATTGATAAAGACTCTGATGTTGGGAAAGATTGAAGGCAAGAGGAGAAGAAGGCTACAGAGGATGAGATAGTTGGATAGCATCACGAACTCAGTGGACATGAGTTTGAGCAAACTCAGGGAGATAGTGAAGAACAAGGAAGCCTGGCATGCTGCAGTCCATGTGGTCATGAAGAGTGGACATGACTTAGCAACTAAACAACAACAATGGCACTAAAAATATTGAAAAATAATAAATATGATCTCTCCCAGGCCAAAGTCATCCAGGATTATTAATAGTAAAAACTCAGATAGACGCCTCATTTCCAGAATGTCAGGAGTTCTAACACCTTCAAGTTCTCCCCAACCAGTTCAGAAAGCTCAAGATACTTTTTCTTATATACCCACAAACATGATCTTCTTGGCTTAGACATGGTATTTTTCATTCTGTCCATTTCTGATCCTGATAACATTAGGATCATAAGAATCTTAAGAAAACTAGCAAAGAAAGCTTCTATTATTCCTGAAGTGTTATAGTCTCAGTTGCCTGTGCCATTTCCATTCCATTACACATTCCAGTGTACCCCAAAAGAACCAAGGTGAAAATAAGACAGTGCCATGGGATTAAGTTGTGCTTAAAATTCTGACCTTTCAGATATATTTCACAGTAGGTTCTGTGAGGCTCAACCCATTGGACATGGCCCTTCTATTAAACTAAAATTATTAAAATGCCTTGGATATAAGCATATTAATGAAATCTGTTATTATTTCATGTTGTATAATAATACAACAATTTGGCACCAAGTTCTAGGACTCATGTACTGAAAAATCTCTGCACTCACTTTCTCTGCTGTTCTCTCGTTACTCTACCACCTAGTTTAAAAGAGTGCTTCACTTAAATGTTTTGTTTGAAGCCTATGGCTGTCAGTTATTCCTAGTGAAGATCTAGTATCATGTGAACCATGGACTCTAATCGTGTGTTTACAGTGACATGGCTTCCATATCCGTCATGTAGTCCATTCAATAGACGTAGGTGAAAACCAACAGTCATTAAATGAGTATTAGTTCAACACATCTCTATTGTGCATCTACCAATTGTTAACTATGGTAACACATTTAGAACAACTTAGAAATTCCTAGAAAATTTCCATTAAAAATTCTGGAGATAAGAAAAAATGGCATCACAAACCCTACTTGATTGAATTAACCGTAACCTAATTAGAAAAGGAATACTGAAATGTAGAACTCAGAAACTCACTGTTGTTGTTGTTTAGTCATTAAGTCATGTCCAGCTCTTTTGTGATCCTATGAACTGTAGCCCACCAGGCTCCTCTGTCCATGGGATTTCACAGGCAAGACTACTGGAATGGGTTGACATTCCCAATTTTATGTTTTTGGTGCCTTCTTCTCAATGGAAAGGAGCTTCCCTGGTGGCTCAGAGGTTAAAGCATCTGCCTCCAATGCGAGAGACCTGGGTTCGATCCCTGGGTCGGGAATCCCCTGGAGAAGGAAATGGCAACCCCCTCCAGTATGTGGATGGAGGAGCCTGGTAGGCTACAGTCCACAGGGTCACAAAGAGTCGGACATGACAGAGCAACTTCACTTCACTTCACTTTTCAATGGAAACATTTTTCTAACATTGTCTTAGATTTTGGCATGTATTGTATAATTCCAATAATGACTAAAATATGTTAAGTTGTAATATGCTTATGTATTTATAACTGCAGTTATTGAAAAACAGTCTGGAATCTCAGAATTTATCCAGACATTTAATGATCAATGAACTTATGAAAAAGTTCTTATGAACTTACAAAAGTTTCCCATCCAAAAAGATCTGAAAAATGTCATGCAACACAGTTTCTGTTTTTCAGTCTCTCAGTCGTGTCCAACTCTTTGTTACCCCATGGACGGCAGCACACCAGGCTTCTCTGTCCTTCATTGTTTCCTGGAGTTTACTCAAACTCATGTTCATTGCGTCAGTGATGCCATTCAACCATCTCTTCCTCTGTTGCCCCCTTCTCCTCCTGCCCTCAATCTTTCCCACAGAACTGCAAAAATGAGAGTTTAGGACAGTGAACAGTGTCCATGAATGTCATTTTAAAGTAAACTTTTCCATGTATGAATGCTTACCCAATTCTCAGTTCAGACACCTTCTCCTCTTTTGAACATCATTAGTTACCATAAGAGATTCTGAAATCCAAATCCAAATTTTATCTCCTCTCATATTCTTTAGTACAAAATATTAGTGCTTAAGCAGTTCTCTCTAATTATTCATTTCACTTGTAAGAGTCTAGATGCCATAAAGCCCATATTGTCAGCATGCTAATGTGTGAAGTTATATTATTCCTTAAGTTTGTCCAGTTATATGTACTCTGCCCTTCCAAAGTATTATGCTCCAGTGCTCAGTGAAGTGTACACTTTGGATAGATAAGAAGTGATACCACACAGACCTGGGCAAAGCTGGCTCACAGGTGTTGTCTGTTACATAAGATAGATTTCATTAAGGGCTTCCCACGGTTGTTGAAGAGAATGCTCAGCTGTATACTTGCACTAATTATAAATAATGATTTCTGACATTGAAAATTTTGTGGATCAGTAGGCAAAGAGGTCTCTAACATCTAATTGCTGTCACTTTCTAAAGGAAATTTTTTAAAAAAGAAAATTGTATACCGGTCCATTGATGTATACAGAATAATTTCTAGTAATACAGAAAAGGCAGTTCCAAACATAGGTCTTTTAAAAAATGTTTAAACACAAATATGATGTGATATTTAACTATTTGAAGTTAATCCAGAAATGCTGACTGTTATCAGGGTTATTAAGGTCAAGGATTTCTCAAATGTGCTAAATTTGTGTTTCTCTAAATTACTTATGTAACATTTTCCTACATACATAGATCTACCTTCCCAAAGTATGTTTCATAACTGATTTCAAAAGTAAAAAGCATTTAATGTCCATCTTTGGCACATAGTTAATTGGGGTCCAATTAATGTATATTGTGAGTCATCAGATGCAGCTTGGTATGCATAACCATCAGTGAACCTAACCCAGCTTATTTGTCCTCCACAAAGTGATCTATGAGACTTTTGTCTCAAATAACATTTCCTTACCTCTGCTAAACTGTTGTATACTTAATTTTAGTTCTTTGTCAGTTCTCAGTCTGCTGCATTTGGAATGCCTTTGAGAAAGATGAATAGGATGAGCAGCTTAAACCCCTAAATTAGGGTATCTTCATCACCTATGAGGGCATCTTCTCTGAGACATTTGCTTACTGCATCCCTCCCACCACTTAGGTCCATTACCACTTCATAGCCTCTCTATTATAGCAGTAACTGTGATGCAATCAATAACTTTCTGGACACACTAGTAAGTTTCATGTCTTGTTCAACTTTGTAGCACCCATGCAATGGCAGTACATTTTATGAGTGTACTTAGGGCTTGGTGTACATAAATGGTCAAATCAATAAAATATATATATTAGGAATGAGTTATTTCTAATAAGTTATTTTAAATTTAACATTAAGCAATAATTCTGGGTGGTCCTAAGACGGCAGAGAAATAGGCCGGGAAGACCACTCTTTCTACCACAAATTCATCAAAAGATCATTTGAATGCTGAGCAACTTCCTCTAAACAACTTCTGAACACTGGCAGAGAACACCAGGCATTCAGAAATCTCAGACGGCAACATAACCAGGAGAAACACACACACACACACACACACACACAAAATACGCGCCTAACCACAACTCTCAGTGGAGAAGTAGCCCAGACGCTTGCATCAGCCACCAGTGAGCAGGGGCTGAACACAGAGGTGCAGGTTGCATGCTAAGGATAAGGACCTGACCCGAATGCCCTGAGGACAATCTGAGGGACCTAACGTGAGACAGCAACCCAAACTGTGGGATAGCCGGAGAAAGAGAAAAATAAAAGAGAGAGAGAGAGAACTTTCCCATGAAAAACTCTAACCTAAGGTGCAGCCTGATCTGCTCACAGAACAAAGGATTGAGCAAATACCAAAGGAGAGCTAGCCTGCTGTGGATTGGCCCATCCCCTCACCAGAGGCAGAGAGGCAGGCAGGCGACATCCAGAGCCAAAAGGCGAGGGGCAATCTTGGCCCCAGAGAAAGCATCCTCCACCAAACTGTGACCAGGCTCCCAGTTGCTAACCAGGTCTTCCTGGGATCGTGGAGGGTAGACATCTGCCAGGAGGGTCACAGCCAGAGATCAGCTCCCCAGAGGAGACACAGAGCATACCTGAAATGGCACTCCCACAGCGCACCGGGAAACCAAGTGGCCAGACCAGGGAGGTGATTAAGATGCATAGCCCACCTGGGACAATGGCTCTCCAAGCACCTGGTCAGGAAAGCACGGGACAGCACACACACCATGAGCTGGGGCAAACCCAGTGTTGTCCATACACAGTGAGCACTCCCCACACACACGAGTGATATTTGTTTGCAGTGTTCCTCCCTCCCCACAGCACAACTGAACAAGTGATCCTAAACAAGTGACCACCTTCACCCCCTTGTGTCAGGACAGAAATTAAACACTGAAGAGACTTGCAAACAGAGAAAGCCAAAATAAACCAAGAAGAGGGAACTGCTCTGGAAGTGACAGGTGCAACAGATTAAAACCCTGTAGTTAGCATGACTAATGATTGGAAGGGGCCTATAGACCTTGAGAAGAAGTATAAGCTGGAACAAGGAACTATCTGAAACTGCACTGACCCCACACTGCCCTCAACAGCTCCAGAGAAATTCCTAGATATATTTTTACTATTATCTTTTTTATTTTTAAGTTTTTTATTACTCCTTTAATTTTCATTTTTATAAGCTACTATTACCTTGCAAAAAAAAAAACCCCTATTTTTAAAGCAAATTTCATATATATTTTTTTATAATTTTGTGACTGATTTTGTTTTGTATTTTTAATATTGTATTTTTCAGAGTCTAACCTCTACTCTAGATTTTTAATCTTTGCTTTTTGGTATTTTTTATCAGTTTTGCACCTTTAAGAATCTAATCTTCAGTATCCATTTTTGCTTAGGGTTGTGATTACTGCCTTGATTGCTCTCTCCCATTTTGACTTTCTCTTTTCTCCCTCAGGTCACCTCTAGCTCTTCCCTCTCCCTTCTCCTCTCTACTTAACTCTGTGAATCTCTCTGGGTGTTCCAGACTTGGAGAGCACATAGGGGATTGATTACTGGCTCTCCCCTTTTGATTTCCCCTCTTCTCCTCCTGGTCACTTCCATCTCCCTCCTCCCTCTTCTCTTCTCCATGTAACTCTGTGAACCTCTGTAGATGTCCCTCACTGTGGAAAATCTTTTCACCATTAACCTAGATGTTTTATCATCTGTACTGTATGGATGAATAAGTTTTGAGGCTACTGTAAGAATAAGACTGAAAGCCAAAACTTAAGAACACCAGAAAACTCCTGACTCCAGGGAACATTAATCAATAAGAGCTCATCCAAAAGCCTCCATACCTACACTGAAACCAAGCTCCACCCAAGAGGCAACAAGTTTCAGAGCAAGACGTACCATGCTAATTCTCCAGCAACACAGGAACATAGCCCTGAGCATTAAAATACAGGCTGCCTAAAGTCACATCAAACTCATAGACACCTCAAAACTCACTACTGGACACTTCATTGCACTCCAGAGAGAAGAGATCCACCTTACCCACCAGAACACCAATGCAAGCTTCTCTAACCAGGAAATCTTGACAAGCCACTAGTCCAACCCCACCCACAGGAAGCAAGCTCCACAATAAAGAGGAACCACAAACTTCCAGCATACAGAAAGGCCGCCACAAACACAGCAATCTAAAAAAAATGAAAAGGCAGAGAAATATTCAGCAGGTAAAGCAACGTGAGAAATGCCCACCAAACCAAACCAAAAAGGAAGAGATAGGGAGTCTACCTTAAAAAGAATTCAGAATAATGATAGTAAATAAAATCCAAAATCTTCAAAACAAAATGGAGTTACAGATAAATAGACTAGAGACAAAGATTGAGAAGATGCAAGAAATGTTTAACAAGGACCCAGAAGAAATAAAAAAGTATCAATAATGAATAATGCAATAACTGATACCAAAGGCACTCTGGAGGGAATCAAAGGTAGAATAACTGAGGCAGAAGATAGGATAAGTTAGGTAGAAGATAGAACGGTGGAAATAAATGAAGAGAGCAAAAAAGAAAAAAAAAAAGAATTAACAGAAATGAGGAAATCCTCAGAGATCTCTGGGACAATGTTAAACACCCCAACATTCGAATCATAGGAGTCCCAGAAGAAGAACACAAAAAGAAAGGCCATTAGAAAATATTTGAGGAGATAATAGTTGAAAACTTCCCTAAAATGGGGAAGGAAATAGCCACCCAAGTCCAAGAAACCCAGGGAGTCCCAAACAGGATAAACCCAAGGCAAAACACCCCAAGACACATATTAATCAAATTAATGAAGATCAAACACAAAGAACAAATATTAAAAGCAGAAAGGGAAAAGCAACAAATAACACACAAGGGGATCCCCTTAAGGATGACAGCTGACCTTTCAATAGAAACTCTTCAAGCCAGAAGGGAATGGCAAGACATACTTAAAGTGGTGAAAGAGGAAAACCTAAAACCCAGATTGCTATACCCAGCAAGGATCTCAATCAAATATGAAGGAGAAATCAAAAGCTTTACAGACAAGCAAAAGCTGAGAATTCAGCACCACCAAACCAGCACTTCAACAAATGCTAAAGGATCATCTCTAGACAGGAAACACAGAAAAGGTTTATAAATTCACACCTGAAACAACAAAGTAAATGGCAACAGGATCATACTTATCAATAATTTCCTTAAATGTAAAAGAGTTGAATGCCCCAACCAAATGACAAAGACTGGCTGAATGGATACAAAAACAAGACTCCTATATATGCTGTCTACAAGAGACACAGCTCAAAACAAGGGGCACATACAGACTGAAAGTGAAGGGTTGGAAAAAGATACTTCATGCAAATGGAGACCAAAAGAAAGCAGGAATAGCAATACTCATATCAGATAAAATAGACTTTGAAATAAAAGCTATGAAAAGAGACAAAGAAGGACACTATATAATGGTCAAAGGATCAAGCCAAGAAGAAGATATAATTATAAATATATATGTACCCAACAAAGGAGCACCACAATATGTAAAGCAAATGCTAGCAAGTATGAAAGGAGAAATTAACAGTATCACTATAAGAGTGGAAGACTTTAATATCCCACTCACACCTACGGATAGATCAACTAAACAGAAAATTAGCAAGGAAACACAAACTTTAAATGATACAAGGGACCAGTTAGATCTAATTGATTTTTATAGGACATTTCACCCCCAAACAATGAATTTCACCTTTTTCTCAAGTGCACATGGAACATACTCCAGGATACATCACATCCTGGGCCATAAGTCCAGCCTTGAAAAATTAGAAAAATTGAAATCATCTCAAGCATCTTTTCTGATCACAATGTGGTAAGATTAGATATCAACTACAGGAAAAAAAAAAAAAAAACTGTTAAAAATACAAACATATGGAAGCCAAACAACATGCTTCTGAATAACAAAAAAATCATAGAGGAAGTCAAAAAAGAAATCAAAATATGCATAGAAATGAATGAAATTGAAAACACAACAACTCAAAACCTGTGGGATTCAGTAAAAGCAGTGCTAAGGGGAAAGTTCATAGCAATACAAGGTTACCTCAATAAACAAGAGAAAAATCAAATAAACTTTACACCTAAAGAAACTAGAAACAGAAGAAATGAAGAACCCCAGCGTTAGTAGAAGGAAAGAAATCACAAAAATTAGGGCAGAAATAAATGAAAAGGAAAGAATGGAGACTATAGCAAAAATCACCAAAACTAAAAGCTGGTTCTTTGAGAAGATAAACAGACAAACCATTAGCCAGACTCATCAAGGAAAAAAGGGAGAAGAATCAAATCAACAAAATTAGAAATGAAAATGAAGAAATCACAAGAGACAACACAGAAATACAAAGGATCATAAGAGAGTACTATCAGCAACTATATGCCAATAAAATGCACAACTTGGAAGAAATGGATGAATTCTTCGAAAAGTATAACATCCCAAAACTGAACCAGGAAGAAATAGAAAATCTTAAGTGACCCATCACAAGCATGGAATTTGAAACTGTAATCAAAAATCTTCCAATAAACAAAAGCCCAGGACCAGATGGCTTCACAGGTAAATTCTATAAAAAATTTAGAAAAGAGCTAACACCTATCCTATTCAAACTCTTCCAGAAAATTGCAGAGAAAGGTAAACTGCCAAACTCATTCTACGAGGTCACCATCAGCCTGATACCAAAATCAGACAATGATGCCACAAAAAAAGAAAACTACAGACCCATATCACTGATAAACATAGATGCAAAAATCCTCAACAAAATTCTAGCAAACAGAATCCAACAACATATTAAATAGATCATACATCATAACCAAGTAGGCTTTATCCCAGGGATGAAAAGTTTCTTCAATATTCACAAATCAATCAACATGATACACCACATTAACAAATTGAAAGATAAAAACCTTGTGATTATCTCAATAGTTGCAGAGAAAGTCTTTGACAAAATTCAACGTCCATTTTTATAAAAACCCTCCACAAAGCATGCATAGAAGGAACATATTTCAACATAATAAAAGGCATATCTGATAAACCCATAGCAAACATTATCCTCAGTGGTGAAAAATTGAAAGCATTTCCCCTAAAGTCAGGAACAAGACAAGGGTGCCCACTCTCACCACTACTATTTAACATAGTTTTGGAAGTTTCTTCTCAATCAGAGAAGAAAAAGGAATAAAAGGAATCCAGATTGGAAAAGAAGAAGTAAAACTCTCACTGTTTGCAGATGACATGATCTTCTACATAGAAAACCCTAAAGAGTCCACCAGAAAATTACTAGAGCTAATCAATGGATATTGTAAAGTTACAGGATATAAAATTAACACAGAGAAATCTGTTTCATTCCTGTAAACTAACAATGAGAAAACAGAAAGAGGAATTCAGAAACATTGTAAATATATACACATTTAAAAATGGAATGAAAAAAAGCAAAACCATGGGAGTTAAGTATATTCAAAGCAACTGTAACATAAAAAGTGACATTCAGTTCAGTTCAGTTCAGTCGCTCAGTCGTGTCCTACTCTTTGCGATCCCATGAATTGCAGCATGCCAGGCCTCTCTGTCCATCACCACTTACCAGAGTTCACTCAAACTCACATCCATTGAGTCGGTGATGCCATCCAGCCATCTCATCCTCTGTCGTCCCCTTTTCCTCCTGCCCCCAATCCCTCCCAGCATCAGAGTCTTTTCCAATGAGTCAACTCTTCTTATGAGGTGGCCAAAGTACTGGAGTTTCAGCTTTAGCATCATTCCTTCCAAAGAACACCCAGGGCTGATCTCCTTTAGAATGGACTGGTTGGATCTCCTTGCAGTCCAAGGGACTCTCAAGAGTCTTCTCCAACACCACAGTTCAAAAGCATCAATTCTTCAGCGCTCAGCTTTCTTTACAGTCCAACATCCATACATGAGCACTGGAAAAACCATAGCCTTGACTAGACGGACCTTTGTTGGCAAAGTAACGTCTCTGCTTTTCAATATGCTATCTAGGTTGGTCATAACTTTCCTTCCAAGGAGTAAGCATCTTTTAATTTCATGGCTGCAGTCACCATCTGCAGTGATTTTGGAGCCCAGAAAAATAAAGTCTGACACTGTTTCCACTGTTTCCCCATCTATTTGCCAAGAAGTGATGGGACCAGATGCCATGATCTTTGTTTTCTAAATGTTGAGTTTTAAGCCAACCTTTTCACTTTCCTCTTTCACTTTCATCAAGAGGCTTTTTAGTTCCTCTTCACTTTCTGCCATAAGGGTGGTGTCATCTGCATATCTGAGGTGATTGCCAGGAGAAATCTCCTGGCAATCTTGATTCCAGCTTATGCTTCTTCCAGCCCAGCGTTTCTCGTGATGTACTCTGCATATAAGTTAAATAAGCAGGGTGACAGTATACACCCTTGACGTACTCCTTTTCCATTAGTTCTGCCCAAAGGTGGTAGAGGAACATTTCATAGGTAGTGATGTTTAATCTGAATTTTAAACAAAGAAGAGAAATTTATCTAAGGCAAAGGAGAAAGCCTTTCAAAGTAGACAAAAATGCATTTGTGCTACACATGCAAGGAGAAATAGCAGAATGTGAGAAGCTGTTAGTCTGATATTAAAGAGAACAAGTATCAAGTGATCAAAACAATTTAAAGCCAGGTAGGGAAGAGTCAGTTCATAAAGGGTCTTTTTGCTATACCAACACATTTGAATTTGGAATAACTAGAAATCACTGATGATTTTTCATAGATTTGAGAAGGTAGGCATCTTAGTGAAAAAAAAAAAACAAAAAACAAAAACTCTGACGAGATATATGAAAGTAGGATTAAGTTGTTAAGAGGAGAAAACAAGGTTAAAAGTTGGAGACTATTGCCAAAAGCAGGACAGATCATTGTATAATACTTGCAAGGAAGCTTCTAAATAGAATGCCAAAATCCAGAGGAAGAAACTGAAGCATAAGACTGTCACATTTTGGTGGTGGGGGTGTGAGGTGCTACCTGGAGCAAGTAGGAAGTCAGTGACCACACAGGAATTCACCTTTTACCTCAAATCCTAGGTGGTTTATGCACAAGAGCATGCAGGTTGTGATGCTGTCTTACTAACCCAACTCCCATCTAAGTGCATTGCTCAAGCCCATAAAAAAAAGGGACATAGATGGTCAAATCTAGAACAGTTTTTCACAATTCGATGAAATATAAGTATGCTTCCAATGATTTAAAATCCCTCTAAAAATCATTCTGCAAGTAAAATATGAAATAACTCCATATATTATCATATTGCTTATCTGTGGGTACAAAATGAAATTACTAATATGCAGATATATCTTTGCAAAAACGCACACACACTCTCTTCAACATGAACAAAAGGGAGGGAGGGAAGGAAAGGAAAGAGAAGGGAAAGTAAAGACCCTTTACTAGTAACAACTGAGTAATATCATATCTATGCAGTTTTAGAACATGCCTTTGCAGAACAAGAGATGAATTTTATCAGTGGAAATATATATTACACAGCATTTGTAAGTAGAGTTGTCAGTCAATTATAATCTGTTCTCTGTACCATATTACATGAATACCAGCCATTATAATATACTATGCTAACCAGAACAGTAAAGAATCTGCCTGTAATGCAGAAGACCCAGGTTGAATCCCTGAGTCAGGAAGATCCCCTGGAGAAAGAAATGGCAACCCACTTCAGTATTCTTGCCTGGGAAATCCCATGCACAGAGAAACCTGGCAGGCTATAGTCCATGAGGTCACAAAGAGTGGGGCATGACTGAGTGACTAACATTTTCACTTTCGTGCTAATCAGAACAGTAAGATCCTTGTTGTTGTTCAGTCACTCAGTCATGTCTGACTCTTTGTTATCCCATGGACTGCAGCACACCAGGCTTCCCTATCCTACACTGTCTCCCAGAGTTTGGCCAAGTTCATGTCCATTGAATCGGTGATGCCATTCAACCGTCTCATCCTCTGTCGCCCCCTTCTCCTCCCACCCTCAATCAAGATCTTTTCCAGTGAGTCGGCTCTTCACATCAGGTGGCCAAAGCGTTGGCACTTCAGCTTTAGCATTAGTCCCTCCAAGGATTAGCGTAATCCTAAAAGTGAGTGAAGTGAAATCACTCAGTCGTGTCCGACTCTCAGCAGCCCCATGGACTGCAGCCTACCACGCTCCTCCATCCATGGGATTTTCCAGGGGAGAGTATTGGAGTGGGGTGCCATTGCCTTCTCCATAGCACAATCCTAATCAATCCCAAATCCAGCCCTCCAGCCTTGCCATCGTTACCAGCACAGTGTGATAAACCAGAGAGCTCACAGTGCTTCGTAGAAACATACTGGCTATGAGTATTAAGTAGTCAACCTGAATCTATAAACTACACATGCACATCAGTTTCATGTTCTTATTCTGTTATAGAATCTCATCTGAAATGAGACTGCCAAACACATCATCACATCTCCTGTTGAGGAAAGTTGTGATCCTTGTTATGAATTTAGACTGATGATGGGACACACATTGGGTTGCATTATCTTCACCTCTTGGTTCAGCTATTCTAAATATCCTATTATCAGAAACATCCATTCATCCAACTATTCTATCTACCACCAAAAATAGGCTCCCTAGTCTCAGTACTACCATCTGCATTTTTATTTCCTGCTTAAATCTTTCATTATTCAGAATGGATTTGCAGTTGGAATCTTTCATTTAAGAATGCTGGGGCAACAGCCATTTCTAAAATATAAAAATTCTTATGAACTATGAACATCTCTCGGTTCTTACGTGATTTATTTTGTTATATAGAGACAGTAACGGGTCAGAGAGAAAAAGTGTTTTCAGTTGTGGATGTTTAAACATTAAAGGGAGAGTGAAAATAAACACAGTGAAGAAGATTCTAACAATATGGCAGAAAAAGAAACTACAGTGTGATCTTCAGCTAACTGCATAGCTTCTTCAAAGACATAAATCTCAACCCAAAAAACAATTGGAAAATATGTTTTTCTTATTGAAAATTTTAAATGTTCTTTCGTAGTTCATGGTCCTCTACATAGATTTAAAAAACACATTCCTTTTTTTATCACATGAGATTTTTCTTCCAACCAATAATCTTACACATATGTATATGGTAGTAATGTTGTTGTTGTTGTTCAGTCGCCCAGTCATGTCTGACTTTTTACAACCCCAGAACTCCAGGCCTGCCTGTCCCGCACCATCTCCCTGCGTTTGCCCAAGTTCATGTTCATTGCATCCATGATGCTGATCAGCCATCTCGTCCTCTGATGCCCTCTTCTGCCGTGAACCTTTCCCAGCATCAGGGACTTTTCCAATGAGTCGTCTATTCTCATCAGATGACTAAAGTACTGAAGCTTCAGCTTCAGCATCAGTCCTTCCACTGAATATTCAGGGTTGATTTCCCTTCCCTTAAGATTGACTGGTTTGATCTCCTTGCTATCGAAGGGACTTTCAGGAGTCTTCTCCAGCACCACAGTTCAAAGCCAAATTCTTTGCTATCTGCCTTCTTTATGGTAATAATAACGTCTGCCATTTGTATAGAATTTTTTACAATTAAAGAACTTTAGTACTGAGAGTCTGTGACCAAGTGCCTTGCCAATCTGATAGGGATATTAAAAGGTTACTTTCACATATATCTTTTACATTTCTTTAAATTGAAAAATGATTAATTCATCTAATTCTCCAAATAAAAATATAATATCATCTTGTGATGTTGGTGAAGGATAATATATAAATGGCATGATTAGCAAGAGTTGTTTGCTTTTTAGTCTAACTGCTGCCCTTCAAAGCAAATTAAATTGTCACATCCGCACCTATTGTATTGTATGCTTGTTTACTTGTTTTAAATCAAAGTGTCAAGGAAAGAAGAAGGCTAGAGACATGGAACTGTAACTTGAACACACTGAAGGCATATGGCCGTACGCATGATCTTCCCATAACCAAACCAGGCAAGAACACAGAAACCTCTCTTCTGCTCTCTTTATCCTCATTAGCAAAACGTTAGGGTTTTGTTCTAAATAAGAAACATAGTATTGTTAGATTTTTGGCAAATCAGAGTTTGCCCTTATCCCCACCCCCTCCTCAGCAGCACACATACAAAAGGATACTGGTGAAATCAAGTTCTTGGGAGCTATTTTCTTTTTTTCTTTTCCCTTATAAATCCCAACTAGAAGCTTTTGTGTTAAGGGCATTTAAGCTGAGAATACCTTTTTTGTAGTGCTCTCTTTCAGAGCACGCAGGCCATGTGCTCTGCCACTATTTTGGGATGGTGATGCTTTCCCTTTAAAGATGCTTATCCTGCCCTCAAAGGCACCATTGTCTGCCTGGGATTCTCAGTTTGGTTGCTTTTAGCCCCTGATAAATTAGTAATGGAAGAGAATAGGAGGCATTGTGGCTCCTGGGCCCTGTTATTAAGTTGTGGTTTGGTGCTACAATGTATACACCATAGCTTCTGTAATGATAGGTAACTCTCTGACTCATTGGGCCAGGCTCAATAGAATCACAGAGCTACACGGATTTTCAAATTCTTCGCTCTACATCATTTCATGTTTTCAAGGAAGACTGAGGCCTTGGAAATTCAGACTTGTACAACAACATAAAACAGCAAGCAGCATAGCTTGGTCCGTGACATATTCTGTTTTTCATACTATTTTCCTTTGAATGGAAGTTCTGATACCTATTAAAGTATTGAGAAAATGAATTTAAATTTAGCTACAGACTTCTTCTGGAAAAGGTCTGAGAGTCTTATAAACCATTTTTAAAAGTTCAAGGCAGCTCTTTAAATTTTTTAGTGAGTCATCAATTCCTAAATCATTGTTTACTCATAAGAGAGCCTGTATTCCCATAGGACTCTATTCTTTTCAAAATGTGTTCCTATAGTTTTTTCCCTTCAAGCTTGACCCGTATTATATCAGGTGGAATACTGTATTTTCTATAAAGTTTTTAAGGGAGATATTATTTTCTGTGATTTATGGTGGCTCAAATGGCAAAGAATCTGCCTGCAATGCTGGGGGCCCAGGTTCAATCCCTGGGTCAGGAAGATCCTCTGGAGTAGGAAATGGCAACCCACTTCAGTATTCTTGCCTGGAGAATTCCATGGACAGAGCAGCCTTGTAAGCTACATTCCATGGGGTCACAAAGAGTCATACATGGCTGAGCAATATCAGAATAATAATAATAATGGTTTATCCAATTTTAATCTAAATCCTAACAGCTACATATTTAAATTTTCTCTTTTAAAAAGTCAGTTTTGCTTTATTTGTTTTTATACTTTAAATATTTAATATTTTAAGGTACAAAAACCTTAAGTATTTTACCCATTTGTTTACATGCTTCATCCATCCTGTTAATCACTAGAAGCTTTTGAAGGTAAACAAACTTCTTAAGCATCTTTCAGAACTCCACAAGTTTTAGCTATGGCTTCATAAATAAGCCTTCAATATGTCTATTTAGTTACCAAAATGAATATATCTTTGACAGATAAAACATATGTATAAAATTATTTTCTTGAGATCACATAGGAAATTAGTAGAAAGATAGGACTAAAATAGTGTATTCATAAACTCGCCTATTTTCTTAAACACTGTACTGCTTGAACAAGGACTCAGAATGCCTGTTCCACCAAAAACCTTTTTCTGAGAGGAGCCAGTTTCCCAGGTCTCTTCCTGAAGAGGCAGTGTTTTGCAGCCCCCTATGCCCACATCTACCCCAGTCAGAGCTGATGGAAAGGATGGGTGAGGTCCTGACCCAAATTACACAACACAGAACCTGGGCTGAGGAGTGACTTCACAGCTGAAATGCATGGTTTTACAGAGGGGTGAGAACAGCTAGGATCCCAAAGGCCAGCTCAAGTTGGGAGGGAATAGAAACTGTGAGTAAGCATAAGAGCCTGGTTAGGAGGGAGGAAGAGAGGAAGATGTAGCATATGTGCAGTAAAAAGTGAAAATGCCATGAGAGACAGTGTGCAGCCTGTGAGAGGGACAGTGAGAGTGACCCGACCTGGAATTGCATCACTTTTGATAGCTGTTCTTTTCTGTTTTCACTTGTATCCACATACGTCTTGAAAATTAAACCCCTTTCCAATTCTTCTCTTGAAATAGCAACAGTAAAAGGCCTTATTCCCTGGTGGCTTGGATGGTAAAGAATCTGCCTGCAATGCAGGAGACCAGGTTTGATCCCTGGGTTGGGAAGATCCCTTAGAGAAGTGAATGGCAACCCACTCCAGTATTCTTGGAGAATTCCGTGGACAGAGGAGGCTGCCAGACTACAGTCCATGGGGTCGAAAAGAGTCCGACCCTACATGACTAAGCAAGTAATACACACACACACAAACACACACACACACACACATACACACACACACACAATAAGCAATACACTTAATTAAAGGCATAGAATTCCTTGACCCCTGATTTAGAAAAATCAGTTTTTCTAAATGCCTACCCATTAATTCTCTATCTTATGAAATGTTACAGGGTTTTAAACACAGGTAATTAAATATTTGTGACCTGTCTTAAGAAGTATCATAAAACCTTCTCTGTGTAGTTCATTCTAAGATGTATTTTAGATTCAAATCAGATCCCAATATTTCTCAGGAGTAAAACCAAATTTCCTTAACAAATAAAACAAAGAAGAAGAATGGATTGCATCTAAACACAAAGTTTCTAAATCTATGAATGGCAGTTCAGTGCTGGTTATTTTCCTCTGATCTGGCTAGTACCTTGACCTGAATTGCTGCCACACTGCCAGAATATGAAGTTACATTTTGAGAGAATATATTTGATTTTTGTGAGACTGAGTGGTGGAACTGGAGAAATGTGAATTCAGAAACAGTCCTTGAGAGAATATAGTCTTCAGAACGATATGCTACCTACGACTTAAAGCCGTGCAGTGTGCACTAGACTGTCACCAAACAAACCAATGGAGTCTTTGGGCCTGGCAGTCAGTTCAGTTCAGTCGCTCAGTCGTGTCCGACTCTTTGCAACCCCATGGAATGCAGCACGCCAGGTCTCCCTGTCCATCACCAATTCCCAGAGTTTACTCAAAGTCACGTCCATTGAGTCAGTGATGCCATCCAACCATCTCATCCTCTGTGGTTCCCTTCTCTTCCCACCTTCAACCTTTCCCAGCTCAGGGTCTTTTCAAATGAGTCAGTTCTTCGCATCAGGTGGCCAAAGTATTGGAGTTTCAGCTTCAGCGTCAGTCCTTCCAATGAACACCCAGGACTGATTTCCTTTAGGATTGACTGGTTGGATCTCCTTGCTGTCCAAGGGACTCTCAAGAGTCTTGCCCAACAACACAGTTCAAAAGCATCAATTCTTTGGCGCTCAGCTTTCTTTATGGTCCAAATCTCACAGCCATTCATGACTAATGTAAAAACCATAGCTTTGACTAGACAAATCTTTGTTTGCAAAGTAATTTCTCTGCTTTTTAATATGCTGTCTAGGTTGGTCATAACTTTCCTTCCAAGGAGCAAACGTCTTTTAATTTCATGACTGCAGTCACTATCTGCAGTGATTTTTGAGCCCAAACAATAAAGTCTGTCACTGTTTCCGTTGTTTCCCCATCTATTTGCCATGATCTTAGTTTTCTGAATGTAGAATTTTAAGCCGTTTTTCACTA